>NC_080033.1:77775446-78027841 GCF_030020395.1 Manis pentadactyla
ACAGACAGTGTGATGCTAGGCTTCTTAGGGAGAGAGAGAAAAGAGAGCGATGCTAGAATCCCTTTGAGAGAGAGAGAGAGATGCCAAGGCTTCTTTGAGAGAGAGAGAGTCAGAGTGAGACAGAGAGATAGAGATTCTAAGTTCCTTTGAGAGAGTGAGAGCAATACACGCTGGCTCCTTGAGAGAGAGATAAACAGAGAGACAGAGAGAGAGGGAGAGAGAAGATAGGCTCCTTAGAGAGAGAGAGAGGTTGAGGGATGCCTAGGCTCCTTTGAGAGAAATAGAGAGAGATAGAAAGACTGAGATCTAGTCTATTTGAGAGAAAGAGGGGAGAGATAGAGAGATGTTATGCTCCTTTGAAAGAGGGAGAGTGTGGTGCTAAGGCTTCTTAGGGAGAGAGAGAATTTGAGAGATGCTAGAATCTTAGAGAGAGAGAGAGAGAGAGAGAGAGAGATGCTAGGCTTCTCTGAGAGAGAGACAGAGTGAGACAGAGGAGATAGAGATTCTGGGTTCCTTTGAGAGAGAGAGAGCAATACATGCTGGCTCTTTGAGAGAGAGATAAACAGAGAGAGACAGAGAGGATATAGGCTCCTTTGAGAGAGACATGCTAGGATTCTTTGAGAGAATTAAGTAAAGAGAAAAAGTATGCAATTATACTGACTTTTATAATTACCTATAGAAGTACATTTCCTGTGTTTTCTGTTTGTTGGATTCAGATAGCTGTCTCATTTAATTTAATTATTCAGTCTGAAGAAATTCCTGTAGCATTTATATTCCTTGTGTAGGTGTAATTCACATGTCATACAATTCATCCCCTTAAAATACACAATAGAGTGGTGGCTGGTATATTCGCAGAGCTGTGCCACCATTGCTACCATCAATTTTCAGATATTTTCATTATGACACAAGGGAGAACTGTCCCTAGCCGTAGGTAATCACGAATCTACTTTCTGTCCTGTAGGCTCGCTCTTCTGGACATTTCCTATAAGTGAGAATCATACAATGTGTGAATTCTTTGTGTTTTCCTCCAGTTAGCATGAAAACTTAGGGTTTCACCCATGTTGTGTGTATCAGAACTTCATATTTCTCATGGCTGAATAATTCTCTCCCTTTAATGTTCCGTGTAAGACATGTCAGCTAGCAACAAGTTTCCTCAGTTTTTATTTACCTAAGGATGTCTTTTTTCACCTTCATCTGTGAAAGGTAATTTGCTGGATATAAGATTCTTGTTTGAGTTTTTACTTCCAGCAATGAGAACATGTTGTCCCCACTGCCTTCCAACTGCTATCATGTCTGATGAGAAGTCAGCTGTTAAGCTTACTGGAGTGTACATGTATATCACTTTATTTTTCTCTTTTTGCCTATAAGATCTTTATCTTTGGCTTTCGGTATTTTGCCTATGATGTGCCCAGATGGAGTGCTCTTTGTGTGTATGCTACTTGGAATTTATAGAGTTTTCTTGGATGTATGTATTGCTTTTTGGTCACATTTTGGGAATTTTCTGCCATTAAATACTTTAAATATTTTTCTGTTCCTTTCTCCAATCCTGCTTGTATTCGCAATGCACGTGTGGCTGCACTTATTGATGCCCCAACATTTCTCTGTGGCTCTTCGTTTTGCTTCACTCATTAATTTTTCTCTCTGTTCTGCAAAATCCATAGTCTCCATGGATCTCGCTTTAAGTTGGCTGCTGGTTACTTCTGCCAGCTCAAATCTACATTTTGGTTATGGTTCTTAACTCCAAGATTTCCATTTGGTTCTAAAAAAATACAATTTCTACCTCTCAATAGTATTCTCTCTTTGATGAGCTTTTTTCACTGTACCTTCCCTTTAGCTCTTTACGTATGAGAGCTGTGAGGAAAAGGTACCCACTTTGTCCCTGCCTGCACCTCCCACGAGTAGAGCACTCCAAGTAGAGCTTCTGATACACAGTGCATGGGTTTGGTAGGTAAGGTTACAAGTCATGCCTCAGATGCCACAAAACTCACTATTCTTACCGACAAATACTCAGTTGTCCTGAATGAATATTTCTTAAAATGCTGTATACCTTTAGGATAACTTCTAGAGACTATAACGGCCTTAAAAATAATTTTTACCTATTACTTTGTTGATTTACAATTTGTCTTTCTAGAAGTCCCAGTCCTCTTCCACATGATTTTTAAACAATATTTTGTTGTGGCTAGAAGAGTTAACATAAGACCTACCGTCTACCAGATGTTTTTTTTAGTGTTTAATGTAGTATTGTTGGCAGTGCCGTACAGCAGATCTCCAGAGTTTATTCATCTTCCCTTAACTGAGGACTTTACACTCCTTGTTTAGTAATCCGCAATTCCATGACCCTAACCCTGGCCAACACCATTCCACCATTTGGTTAGATGAATTTGACTACTTTAGATACTACATGTTAAGTGTATTCATGCAGTATTTCTCTTTCTGTGACTGGCTTGTTTCATTTAATGTTCTCAAGGGGTTCATCCATGTTGTTGCATATTGCAAAATTTCCTTTTCTCAAGGATAAATTGGATTCCATTGTATGTATAAACCACATATTCTTTCCCCATTCATATGTCGATGGGGCATCTTGGTTGTTACCACCTCCTCTTAGCTATTTCAGAATCCACGTTGCAGTGAACAATGGAGTGCAGGTGTCTCGTTGAGAGCCCGATTTTAGTCCTTTTGGGTCCAATACCCACAAGTGTGGTTGCTGGATCATACGGTAGTTCTGCTGTTAGTGTTCTGAGGGAGCTCCCGTCCTTGCAAGCTTGGAAACCCTGCTTTCAGCTGCTCTACAAAAGCAGGTTAAAAGGGGATCCTGCATCACTTCCAGTCAGTGTTCTTGATGCTTTCCTGTTGTGCGTTTTCTAGATCAACTGGATGACTCTTCTGGCAGCTATGTTATCAAGGATGACACCAAGCCCCACATTCGAATGTGAGTTTGAACAGACTTAGAACCCTGGGCGTCCAACCAAAGTGTGGATATTTTTACCCTCCTTGTGTTCCCCCATAGCTCCTTCCTCACAGGGGCTTTAGCTCCACTCTGGGGAGAAGTGGTAGATTTCTCTGGGTGTATGTGGGAAGCTTTTTCCAATATTCCTTCTATGTGGACATCCCATAGATGGTCCCATGGGGACATATTCCCAGGAACCTGGGATAATAGGTAAAGTGAGAGAGATAGAAATACAGGGAGATTATAGTCTCCTTTGAGAGAAAGAGAGAGAGAGAGATGTTAGGCTCCTTTGAAAGAGGGAGAGTGTGAGTCTAGGCTTCGTAGGGAGAGAGATAAAGGGTGAGATGCTAGAATCCTTGGACAGAGAGAAGAGATATGCTAGGGCTTCTTTGAGAGAGAGAGGGGGGAGAGAGATGCTGGTCTACTTTGAGAGAGAGAGGGGGTAATGGTTGGCTCCTTTGAGAGAGAGAGTGAGAGAGAGAGCGAATCTAGGCTCCTTTGAAAAAAGAGAGATATACAGAGACAGAGAGATGCTATGCTTCGAGAGAGAGAGGGATGCTAGTCCTCTTTTGAAAGAGAGAGAGAGAGTTACATGCTAGTCTCCCTTTCACAGAGAGAGAAACAGAGAGAGATGCACAGAGAGAGATGATAGGCTCTTTTGTGAGAGAGAGAGAGGGATAATAGGCCACTCTGAGGAGAGAGAGAGGGGGGTTGAGAGATTCTAGGTTCCTTAGAGAGTAAGAGAGATATACAGAGACAGAGAGATGCTAGGCTCCTTTGAGAGAGATGCTAGGCTCATTACAGAGAGAGACAGCGGGACAGTGAAGAGAGAGTATCTAGACTAATTTGAGAGAGAGAGAGAAAAGCCTTGGCTATTATTAGAGAGAGAGACAGAAAGAGATGCTATGCAACTCTTAGAGAGAGATTCTAGACTACTGTGAGAAACAGAGAGAGATGCTAGACACCTTTGAGAGAAAGAGATAGATGCTAGGATCATTTGAGAAGAGAGAGAGATACTAGACTCATTTGAGAGAGAGAGAGGGAGATACATGCTAGACAACTTAGAGAGAGAGATAGACAGAGAGACACTGAGAGATGATAGGCCCCTTTGTGAGAAGGAGAGATAGAAAGACAGGGAGTTGCTAGGCTCCTTTGGGAGAGACAGAGAGAGAGATGATTGGCTTCTTTGAGAGAGAGAGGGAGAGATATTCTAGGCTACTTTGAGAGAAAGAGAGATATACAGTAACAGAGATATGCTAGGCTCCTTCGAGTGAGAGAGACATGCTCGGCTCCTTTGAATGAGAGAGATAAAGGGGATACATGCAAGGCTCCGTTGAGAGACACAGAGAGAGAGTGAGGGATGCCTAGGCTCCTTGGAGAGAAAGAGAGAAAAAAGACGGAGATTCTAGTCTCCTTTGAGAAAAAGAGAGATAGTTAGACAGAGAGATGTTAAGCTCTTTTGAAAGAGAGAGAGTGTGATGCTAGACTTCTTACTTAGAGTGAGAAAGAGAGAGATGCTAGAATCCTTTGAGAGAGAGAGAGAGAGATGCTAGTCTCCTTTGAAAGAGAGCGTGTGTGATGGTAGGTATCTTATCGAGATGGAGAAAGATAGAGATCCTAGAATCCCTTTAGAGAGAGAGAGAAAGGGATGCTAGTACACTTTGACGGGGAGGGAGGGAGAGGGAGAGACGATTTACTCCTTGGAGAGAGAAAAGAGTGAGAAGGTTGACACTGTTGAGAGTGAGAGAGAGAGAGGGAGAGAAATGCTAAGCTGCTTCGAGACAAAGAGAGAGGGAGAGATAGAGATATGCTAGGCTACTTTGAGAGAGAGGGAGGGGAGAGATATGCTAGGCTCCTTAGAGAGAGAAAGCGGGATAGATTTGCTAGGCTTCTTTGAGAGAGAGAGAGAGAGAGCCCGGGAGAGACAGAGAGAGAGATGCTAGGCTCCTTTTAGAGAAAGAAAGATATAGAGAGACAGAGAGACTCCAGGCTACTTTGATAGAGAGAGTGATGCTAGACTCCTTTGAAAGAGAGACAGAGAGAGATACATGCTAGGTTCCGTTGCGAGAGAGAGAGACAGACAGAGAGAGATGAAAGACTCGTTAGAGAGAGGGAGAGAGAGTGAGGGGATGCTCGGCGCTTTTGAGAGAAAGAGGGGAGATAGAAAGACAGGGAGATTGTAGGCTCCTTTGAGAGATAGAGAGAGAGAGAGATGCAAATCTTCTTGAGAGAGAGGAAGAGAGAGAGATGCTTGGCTCCATTGAGAGAGAGAGATGCTGAGCTCCTTATAGAGACAGAGAGAGAGAGAGGTGCTACTCTACTTTGAGAGTGAGAGACATAGGATGCTAGACTCCTTTCAGAGAGAGAGAGTTATATATGCAAGGATTCCTTGAGAGAGGCAGAGTGAGGGAGAGTGATTCTAGTCTCCTTTGAGAGAAAGAGAGAAAGGGTAGAAAGAGAGATGCTGGGCAGATTTGTAAAGAGAAAGAGTGTGATGCAAGGTCTCTTACGGAGACAGAGAAAGTGAGATGCTAATATCCTTTGATATATATATATATATGTATATATATGTATATATACTATACTTCTTTGAGAGAGACAGAGAGAGAGGGAGAGAGATGCTATTCTACTTTAAGAGAGAGAGAGAGAGAGAGGGCTGGTAGGCTCCTTTGAGATAGAGATAGAGAGAGATGGTAGGCTTCTTTGAGAGAGAGAGTGAGAGAGAGAGTGTCTAGTCTGCTTTGGGAGGAAGAGAGAAATGTAGACGGATAGATATTAGGCTCCTTTGAAAGACAGACAGTGTGATGCTAGGCTTCTTAGGGAGAGAGAGAAGAGGAGAGCGATGCTAGAATCCTTTGAGAGAGAGAGAGAGATGCCAGGCTTCTTTGAGAGAGAGAGAGTCAGAGTGAGACAGAGAGATAGAGATTCTAAGTTCCTTTGAGAGAGTGAGAGCAATACACGCTGGCTCCTTGAGAGAGAGATAAACAGAGAGACAGAGAGAGAGGGAGAGAGAAGATAGGCTCCTTAGAGAGGAGAGAGAGGTTGAGGGATGCTAGGGCTCCTTTGAGAGAAATAGAGAGAGATAGAAAGACTGAGATTCTAGTCTATTTGAGAGAAAGAGGGAGAGATAGAGAGATGTTATGCTCCTTTGAAAGAGGGAGAGTGTGGTGCTAGGCTTCTTAGGGAGAGAGAGAGAATTTGAGAGATGCTAGAATCTTAGAGAGAGAGAGAGAGAGAGAGAGAGAGATGCTAGGCTTCTCTGAGAGAGAGACAGAGTGAGACAGAGAGATAGAGATTCTGGGTTCCTTTGAGAGAGAGAGGAGCAATAACATGCTGGCTCTTTGAGAGAGAGATAAACAGAGAGAGACAGAGAGGATATAGGCTCCTTTGAGAGAGACATGCTAGGATTCTTTGAGAGAATTAAGTAAAGAGAAAAAGTATGCAATTATACTGACTTTTATAATTACCTATAAGAAGTACATTTCCCTGTGTTTTCTGTTTGTTTGGATTCAGATAGCTGTCTCATTTAATTTAATTATTCAGTCTGAAGAAATTCCTGTAGCATTTATATTCCTTGTGTAGGTGTAATTCACATGTCATACAATTCATCCCCCTTAAAATACACAATAGAGTGGTGGCTGGTATATTCGCAGAGCTGTGCCACCATTGCTACCATCAATTTTCAGTATATTTTCATTATGACACAAGGGAGAACTGTCCCTAGCCGTAGGTAATCACGAATCTACTTTCTGTCCTGTAGGCTCGGCTCTTCTGGACATTTCCTATAAGTGAGAATCATACAATGTGTGAATCTTTGTGTTTTCCTCCAGTTAGCATGAAAACTTAGGGTTTCACCCATGTTGTGTGTATCAGAACTTCATATTTCTCATGGCTGAATAATTCTCTCCCTTTAATGTTCCTTGTAAGACATGTCAGCTAGCAACAAGTTTCCTCAGTTTTTATTTACCTAAGGATGTCTTTTTTCACCTTCATCTGTGAAAGGTAATTTGCTGGATATAAGATTCTTGTTTGAGTTTTTACTTCCAGCAAATGAGAACATGTTGTCCCCACTGCCTTCCAACTGCTATCATGTCTGATGAGAAGTCAGCTGTTAAGCTTACTGGAGTGTACATGTATATCACTTTATTTTTCTCTTTTTGCCTATAAGATCTTTATCTTTGGGCTTTCGGTATTTTGCCTATGATGTGCCCAGATGGAGTGCTCTTTGTGTGTATGCTACTTGGAATTTATAGAGTTTCTTGGATGTATGTATTGCTTTTTGGTCACATTTTGGGAATTTTCTGCCATTAAATACTTTAAATATTTTTCTGTTCCTTTCTCCAATCCTGCTTGTATTCGCAATGCACGTGTGGCTGCACTTATTGATGCCCCCACATTTCTCTGTGGCTCTTCGTTTTGCTTCACTCATTAATTTTTCTCTCTGTTCTGCAAAATCCATAGTCTCCATGGATCTCGCTTTAAGTTGGCTGCTGGTTACTTCTGCCAGCTCAAATCTACATTTTGGTTATGGTTCTTAACTCCAAGATTTCCATTTTGGTTCTAAAAAATACAATTTCTACCTCTCAATAGTATTCTCTCTTTGATGAGCTTTTTTCACTGTACCTTCCTTTAGCTCTTTACGTATGAGAGCTGTGAGGAAAGGTACCCACTTTGTCCCTGCCTGCACCTCCCACGAGTAGAGCACTCCAAGTAGAGCTTCTGATACACAGTGCATGGGTTTGGTAGGTAAGGTTACAAGTCATGCCTCAGATGCCACAAACTCACTATTCTTACCGACAAATACTCAGTTGTCCTGAATGAATATTTCTTAAAATGCTGTATACCTTTAGGATAACTTCTAGAGACTATAACGGCCTTAAAAATAATTTTTACCTATTACTTTGTTGATTTACAATTTGTCTTTCTAGAAGTCCCAGTCCTCTTCCAGATGATTTTTAAACAATATTTGTTGTGGCTAGAAGAGTTAACATAAGACCTACCGTCTACCAGATGTTTTTTTTAGTGTTTAATGTAGTATTGTTGGCAGTGCCGTACAGCAGATCTCCAGAGTTTATTCATCTTCCTTAACTGAGACTTTACACTCCTTGTTTAGTAAATCCGCAATTCCCATGACCCTAACCCTGGCCAACACCATTCCACCATTTGGTTAGATGAATTTGACTACTTTAGATACTACATGTTAAGTGTATTCATGCAGTATTTCTCTTTCTGTGACTGGCTTGTTTCATTTAATGTTCTCAAGGGGTTCATCCATGTTGTTGCATATTGCAAAATTTCCTTTTCTCAAGGATAAATTGGATTCCATTGTATGTATAAACCACATATTCTTTCCCCATTCATATGTCGATGGGCATCTTGGTTGTTACCACCTCTTAGCTATTCAGAATCACGTTGCAGTGAACAATGGAGTGCAGGTGTCTCGTAGAGAGCCCGATTTTAGTCCTTTTGGGTCAATACCCACAAGTGTGGTTGCTGGATCATACGGTAGTTCTGCTGTTAGTGTTCTGAGGGAGCTCCCGTCCTTGCAAGCTTGGAAACCCTGCTTTCAGCTGCTCTACAAAAGCAGGTAAAAGGGGATCCTGCATCACTTCCAGTCAGTGTTCTTGATGCTTTCTGTTGTGCGTTTTCTAGATCAACTGGATGACTCTTCTGGCAGCTATGTTATCAAGGATGACACCAAGCCCCACATTCGAATGTGAGTTTGAACAGACTTAGAACCTGGGCGTCCAACCAAAGTGTGGATATTTTTACCCTCCTTGTGTTCCCCCATAGCTCCTACCTCACAGGGGCTTTAGCTCCACTCTGGGGAGAAGTGGTAGATTTCTCTGGGTGTATGTGGGAAGCTTTTCCAATATTCCTTCTATGTGGACATCCCATAGATGGTCCCATGGGGACATATTCCCAGGAACCTGGGATAATAGGTAAAGTGAGAGAGATAGAAATACAGGGAGATTATAGTCTCCTTTGAGAGAAAGAGAGAGAGAGAGATGTTAGGCTCCTTTGAAAGAGGGAGAGTGTGAGTCTAGGCTTCGTAGGGAGAGAGATAAAGGGTGAGATGCTAGAATCCTTGGACAGAGAGAGAGATATGCTAGGCTTCTTTGAGAGAGAGAGGGGGGAGAGAGATGCTGGTCTACTTTGAGAGAGAGAGGGGTTAATGGTTGGCTCCTTTGAGAGAGAGAGTGAGAGAGAGAGAGAATCTAGGCTCCTTTGAAAAAAGAGAGATATACAGAGACAGAGAGATGCTATGCTTCGAGAGAGAGAGGGATGCTAGTCTCTTTTGAACGAGAGAGAGAGTTACATGCTAGTCTCCTTTCACAGAGAGAGAAACAGAGAGAGATGCACAGAGAGAGATGATAGGCTCTTTTGTGAGAGAGAGAGAGGGATAATAGGCCACTCTGAGAGAGAGAGAGGGGGGTTGAGAGATTCTAGGTTCCTTAGAGAGTAAGAGAGATATACAGAGACAGAGAGATGCTAGGCTCCTTTGAGAGAGATGCTAGGCTCATTACAGAGAGAGACAGCGGGACAGTGAAGAGAGAGTATCTAGACTAATTTGAGAGAGAGAGAGAAAAGCTTGGCTTATTATAGAGAGAGAGACAGACAGAGATGCTATGCAACTTTTAGAGAGAGATTCTAGACTACTGTGAGAAACAGAGAGAGATGCTAGACACCTTTGAGAGAAAGAGATAGATGCTAGGATCATTTGAGAAAGAGAGAGAGATACTAGACTCATTTGAGAGAGAGAGAGGGAGATACATGCTAGACAACTTAGAGAGAGAGATAGACAGAGAGACACTGAGAGATGATAGGCCCCTTTGTGAGAAGGAGAGATAGAAAGACAGGGAGTTGCTAGGCTCCTTTGGGAGAGACAGAGAGAGAGATGATTGGCTTCTTTGAGAGAGAGAGGGAGAGATATTCTAGGCTACTTTGAGAGAAAGAGAGATATACAGTAACAGAGATATGCTAGGCTCCTTCGAGTGAGAGAGACATGCTCGGCTCCTTTGAATGAGAGAGATAAAGGGATACATGCAAGGCTCCGTTGAGAGACACAGAGAGAGAGTGAGGGATGCTAGGCTCCTTGGAGAGAAAGAGAGAAAAAAGACGGAGATTCTAGTCTCCTTTGAGAAAAAGAGAGATAGTTAGACAGAGAGATGTTAAGCTCTTTTGAAAGAGAGAGAGTGTGATGCTAGACTTCTTACTTAGAGTGAGAAAGAGAGAGATGCTAGAATCCTTTGAGAGAGAGAGAGAGAGATGCTAGTCTCCTTTGAAAGAGAGCGTGTGTGATGGTAGGTATCTTATCGAGATGGAGAAAGATAGAGATCCTAGAATCCCTTTAGAGAGAGAGAGAAAGGGATGCTAGTACACTTTGACGGGGAGGGAGGGAGAGGGAGAGACGATTTACTCCTTGGAGAGAGAAAGAGTGAGAAGGTTGACACTGTTGAGAGTGAGAGAGAGAGAGGGAGAGAAATGCTAAGCTGCTTCGAGACAAAGAGAGAGGGAGAGATAGAGATATGCTAGGCTACTTTGAGAGAGAGGGAGGGAGAGATATGCTAGGCTCCTTAGAGAGAGAAAGCGGGATAGATTTGCTAGGCTTCTTTGAGAGAGAGAGAGAGAGCCCGGGAGAGACAGAGAGAGAGATGCTAGGCTCCTTTTAGAGAAAGAAAGATATAGAGAGACAGAGAGACTCCAGGCTACTTTGATAGAGAGAGTGATGCTAGACTCCTTTGAAAGAGAGACAGAGAGAGATACATGCTAGGTTCCGTTGCGAGAGAGAGAGACAGACAGAGAGAGATGAAAGACTCGTTAGAGAGAGGGAGAGAGAGTGAGGGATGCTCGGCGCTTTTGAGAGAAAGAGGGAGATAGAAAGACAGGGAGATTGTAGGCTCCTTTGAGAGATAGAGAGAGAGAGAGATGCAAATCTTCTTGAGAGAGAGGAAGAGAGAGAGATGCTTGGCTCCATTGAGAGAGAGAGATGCTGAGCTCCTTATAGAGACAGAGAGAGAGAGAGGTGCTACTCTACTTTGAGAGTGAGAGACATAGGGATGCTAGACTCCTTTCAGAGAGAGAGAGTTATATATGCAAGGATTCCTTGAGAGAGGCAGAGTGAGGGAGAGTGATTCTAGTCTCCTTTGAGAGAAAGAGAGAAAGGTAGAAAGAGAGATGCTGGGCAGATTTGAAAGAGAAAGAGTGTGATGCAAGGTCTCTTACGGAGACAGAGAAAGTGAGATGCTAATATCCTTTGATATATATATATATATGTATATATATGTATATATACTATACTTCTTTGAGAGAGACAGAGAGAGAGGGAGAGAGATGCTATTCTACTTTAAGAGAGAGAGAGAGAGAGGGCTGGTAGGCTCCTTTGAGATAGAGATAGAGAGAGATGGTAGGCTTCTTTGAGAGAGAGAGTGAGAGAGAGAGTGTCTAGTCTGCTTTGGGAGGAAGAGAGAAATGTAGACGGATAGATATTAGGCTCCTTTGAAAGACAGACAGTGTGATGCTAGGCTTCTTAGGGAGAGAGAGAAAGAGAGCGATGCTAGAATCCTTTGAGAGAGAGAGAGAGATGCCAGGCTTCTTTGAGAGAGAGAGAGTCAGAGTGAGACAGAGAGATAGAGATTCTAAGTTCCTTTGAGAGAGTGAGAGCAATACACGCTGGCTCCTTGAGAGAGAGATAAACAGAGAGACAGAGAGAGAGGGAGAGAGAAGATAGGCTCCTTAGAGAGAGAGAGAGGTTGAGGGATGCTAGGCTCCTTTGAGAGAAATAGAGAGAGATAGAAAGACTGAGATTCTAGTCTATTTGAGAGAAAGAGGGAGAGATAGAGAGATGTTATGCTCCTTTGAAAGAGGGAGAGTGTGGTGCTAGGCTTCTTAGGGAGAGAGAGAATTTGAGAGATGCTAGAATCTTAGAGAGAGAGAGAGAGAGAGAGAGAGAGATGCTAGGCTTCTCTGAGAGAGAGACAGAGTGAGACAGAGAGATAGAGATTCTGGGTTCCTTTGAGAGAGAGAGAGCAATACATGCTGGCTCTTTGAGAGAGAGATAAACAGAGAGAGACAGAGAGGATATAGGCTCCTTTGAGAGAGACATGCTAGGATTCTTTGAGAGAATTAAGTAAAGAGAAAAAGTATGCAATTATACTGACTTTTATAATTACCTATAGAAGTACATTTCCCTGTGTTTTCTGTTTGTTTGGATTCAGATAGCTGTCTCATTTAATTTAATTATTCAGTCTGAAGAAATTCCTGTAGCATTTATATTCCTTGTGTAGGTGTAATTCACATGTCATACAATTCATCCCCTTAAAATACACAATAGAGTGGTGGCTGGTATATTCGCAGAGCTGTGCCACCATTGCTACCATCAATTTTCAGATATTTTCATTATGACACAAGGGAGAACTGTCCCTAGCCGTAGGTAATCACGAATCTACTTTCTGTCCTGTAGGCTCGGCTCTTCTGGACATTTCCTATAAGTGAGAATCATACAATGTGTGAATCTTTGTGTTTTCCTCCAGTTAGCATGAAAACTTAGGGTTTCACCCATGTTGTGTGTATCAGAACTTCATATTTCTCATGGCTGAATAATTCTCTCCCTTTAATGTTCCTTGTAAGACATGTCAGCTAGCAACAAGTTTCCTCAGTTTTTATTTACCTAAGGATGTCTTTTTTCACCTTCATCTGTGAAAGGTAATTTGCTGGATATAAGATTCTTGTTTGAGTTTTTACTTCCAGCAATGAGAACATGTTGTCCCCACTGCCTTCCAACTGCTATCATGTCTGATGAGAAGTCAGCTGTTAAGCTTACTGGAGTGTACATGTATATCACTTTATTTTTCTCTTTTTGCCTATAAGATCTTTATCTTTGGCTTTCGGTATTTTGCCTATGATGTGCCCAGATGGAGTGCTCTTTGTGTGTATGCTACTTGGAATTTATAGAGTTTCTTGGATGTATGTATTGCTTTTTGGTCACATTTTGGGAATTTTCTGCCATTAAATACTTTAAATATTTTTCTGTTCCTTTCTCCAATCCTGCTTGTATTCGCAATGCACGTGTGGCTGCACTTATTGATGCCCCACATTTCTCTGTGGCTCTTCGTTTTGCTTCACTCATTAATTTTTCTCTCTGTTCTGCAAAATCCATAGTCTCCATGGATCTCGCTTTAAGTTGGCTGCTGGTTACTTCTGCCAGCTCAAATCTACATTTTGGTTATGGTTCTTAACTCCAAGATTTCCATTTGGTTCTAAAAAAATACAATTTCTACCTCTCAATAGTATTCTCTCTTTGATGAGCTTTTTTCACTGTACCTTCCTTTAGCTCTTTACGTATGAGAGCTGTGAGGAAAGGTACCCACTTTGTCCCTGCCTGCACCTCCCACGAGTAGAGCACTCCAAGTAGAGCTTCTGATACACAGTGCATGGGTTTGGTAGGTAAGGTTACAAGTCATGCCTCAGATGCCACAAACTCACTATTCTTACCGACAAATACTCAGTTGTCCTGAATGAATATTTCTTAAAATGCTGTATACCTTTAGGATAACTTCTAGAGACTATAACGGCCTTAAAAATAATTTTTACCTATTACTTTGTTGATTTACAATTTGTCTTTCTAGAAGTCCCAGTCCTCTTCCAGATGATTTTTAAACAATATTTGTTGTGGCTAGAAGAGTTAACATAAGACCTACCGTCTACCAGATGTTTTTTTTAGTGTTTAATGTAGTATTGTTGGCAGTGCCGTACAGCAGATCTCCAGAGTTTATTCATCTTCCTTAACTGAGACTTTACACTCCTTGTTTAGTAAATCCGCAATTCCCATGACCCTAACCCTGGCCAACACCATTCCACCATTTGGTTAGATGAATTTGACTACTTTAGATACTACATGTTAAGTGTATTCATGCAGTATTTCTCTTTCTGTGACTGGCTTGTTTCATTTAATGTTCTCAAGGGGTTCATCCATGTTGTTGCATATTGCAAAATTTCCTTTTCTCAAGGATAAATTGGATTCCATTGTATGTATAAACCACATATTCTTTCCCCATTCATATGTCGATGGGCATCTTGGTTGTTACCACCTCTTAGCTATTCAGAATCACGTTGCAGTGAACAATGGAGTGCAGGTGTCTCGTAGAGAGCCCGATTTTAGTCCTTTTGGGTCAATACCCACAAGTGTGGTTGCTGGATCATACGGTAGTTCTGCTGTTAGTGTTCTGAGGGAGCTCCCGTCCTTGCAAGCTTGGAAACCCTGCTTTCAGCTGCTCTACAAAAGCAGGTAAAAGGGGATCCTGCATCACTTCCAGTCAGTGTTCTTGATGCTTTCTGTTGTGCGTTTTCTAGATCAACTGGATGACTCTTCTGGCAGCTATGTTATCAAGGATGACACCAAGCCCCACATTCGAATGTGAGTTTGAACAGACTTAGAACCTGGGCGTCCAACCAAAGTGTGGATATTTTTACCCTCCTTGTGTTCCCCCATAGCTCCTACCTCACAGGGGCTTTAGCTCCACTCTGGGGAGAAGTGGTAGATTTCTCTGGGTGTATGTGGGAAGCTTTTCCAATATTCCTTCTATGTGGACATCCCATAGATGGTCCCATGGGGACATATTCCCAGGAACCTGGGATAATAGGTAAAGTGAGAGAGATAGAAATACAGGGAGATTATAGTCTCCTTTGAGAGAAAGAGAGAGAGAGAGATGTTAGGCTCCTTTGAAAGAGGGAGAGTGTGAGTCTAGGCTTCGTAGGGAGAGAGATAAAGGGTGAGATGCTAGAATCCTTGGACAGAGAGAGAGATATGCTAGGCTTCTTTGAGAGAGAGAGGGGGGAGAGAGATGCTGGTCTACTTTGAGAGAGAGAGGGGTTAATGGTTGGCTCCTTTGAGAGAGAGAGTGAGAGAGAGAGAGAATCTAGGCTCCTTTGAAAAAAGAGAGATATACAGAGACAGAGAGATGCTATGCTTCGAGAGAGAGAGGGATGCTAGTCTCTTTTGAACGAGAGAGAGAGTTACATGCTAGTCTCCTTTCACAGAGAGAGAAACAGAGAGAGATGCACAGAGAGAGATGATAGGCTCTTTTGTGAGAGAGAGAGAGGGATAATAGGCCACTCTGAGAGAGAGAGAGGGGGGTTGAGAGATTCTAGGTTCCTTAGAGAGTAAGAGAGATATACAGAGACAGAGAGATGCTAGGCTCCTTTGAGAGAGATGCTAGGCTCATTACAGAGAGAGACAGCGGGACAGTGAAGAGAGAGTATCTAGACTAATTTGAGAGAGAGAGAGAAAAGCTTGGCTTATTATAGAGAGAGAGACAGACAGAGATGCTATGCAACTTTTAGAGAGAGATTCTAGACTACTGTGAGAAACAGAGAGAGATGCTAGACACCTTTGAGAGAAAGAGATAGATGCTAGGATCATTTGAGAAAGAGAGAGAGATACTAGACTCATTTGAGAGAGAGAGAGGGAGATACATGCTAGACAACTTAGAGAGAGAGATAGACAGAGAGACACTGAGAGATGATAGGCCCCTTTGTGAGAAGGAGAGATAGAAAGACAGGGAGTTGCTAGGCTCCTTTGGGAGAGACAGAGAGAGAGATGATTGGCTTCTTTGAGAGAGAGAGGGAGAGATATTCTAGGCTACTTTGAGAGAAAGAGAGATATACAGTAACAGAGATATGCTAGGCTCCTTCGAGTGAGAGAGACATGCTCGGCTCCTTTGAATGAGAGAGATAAAGGGATACATGCAAGGCTCCGTTGAGAGACACAGAGAGAGAGTGAGGGATGCTAGGCTCCTTGGAGAGAAAGAGAGAAAAAAGACGGAGATTCTAGTCTCCTTTGAGAAAAAGAGAGATAGTTAGACAGAGAGATGTTAAGCTCTTTTGAAAGAGAGAGAGTGTGATGCTAGACTTCTTACTTAGAGTGAGAAAGAGAGAGATGCTAGAATCCTTTGAGAGAGAGAGAGAGAGATGCTAGTCTCCTTTGAAAGAGAGCGTGTGTGATGGTAGGTATCTTATCGAGATGGAGAAAGATAGAGATCCTAGAATCCCTTTAGAGAGAGAGAGAAAGGGATGCTAGTACACTTTGACGGGGAGGGAGGGAGAGGGAGAGACGATTTACTCCTTGGAGAGAGAAAGAGTGAGAAGGTTGACACTGTTGAGAGTGAGAGAGAGAGAGGGAGAGAAATGCTAAGCTGCTTCGAGACAAAGAGAGAGGGAGAGATAGAGATATGCTAGGCTACTTTGAGAGAGAGGGAGGGAGAGATATGCTAGGCTCCTTAGAGAGAGAAAGCGGGATAGATTTGCTAGGCTTCTTTGAGAGAGAGAGAGAGAGCCCGGGAGAGACAGAGAGAGAGATGCTAGGCTCCTTTTAGAGAAAGAAAGATATAGAGAGACAGAGAGACTCCAGGCTACTTTGATAGAGAGAGTGATGCTAGACTCCTTTGAAAGAGAGACAGAGAGAGATACATGCTAGGTTCCGTTGCGAGAGAGAGAGACAGACAGAGAGAGATGAAAGACTCGTTAGAGAGAGGGAGAGAGAGTGAGGGATGCTCGGCGCTTTTGAGAGAAAGAGGGAGATAGAAAGACAGGGAGATTGTAGGCTCCTTTGAGAGATAGAGAGAGAGAGAGATGCAAATCTTCTTGAGAGAGAGGAAGAGAGAGAGATGCTTGGCTCCATTGAGAGAGAGAGATGCTGAGCTCCTTATAGAGACAGAGAGAGTGAGAGGTGCTACTCTACTTTGAGAGTGAGAGACATAGGGATGCTAGACTCCTTTCAGAGAGAGAGAGTTATATATGCAAGGATTCCTTGAGAGAGGCAGAGTGAGGGAGAGTGATTCTAGTCTCCTTTGAGAGAAAGAGAGAAAGGTAGAAAGAGAGATGCTGGGCAGATTTGAAAGAGAAAGAGTGTGATGCAAGGTCTCTTACGGAGACAGAGAAAGTGAGATGCTAATATCCTTTGATATATATATATATATGTATATATATGTATATATACTATACTTCTTTGAGAGAGACAGAGAGAGAGGGAGAGAGATGCTATTCTACTTTAAGAGAGAGAGAGAGAGAGGGCTGGTAGGCTCCTTTGAGATAGAGATAGAGAGAGATGGTAGGCTTCTTTGAGAGAGAGAGTGAGAGAGAGAGTGTCTAGTCTGCTTTGGGAGGAAGAGAGAAATGTAGACGGATAGATATTAGGCTCCTTTGAAAGACAGACAGTGTGATGCTAGGCTTCTTAGGGAGAGAGAGAAAGAGAGCGATGCTAGAATCCTTTGAGAGAGAGAGAGAGATGCCAGGCTTCTTTGAGAGAGAGAGAGTCAGAGTGAGACAGAGAGATAGAGATTCTAAGTTCCTTTGAGAGAGTGAGAGCAATACACGCTGGCTCCTTGAGAGAGAGATAAACAGAGAGACAGAGAGAGAGGGAGAGAGAAGATAGGCTCCTTAGAGAGAGAGAGAGGTTGAGGGATGCTAGGCTCCTTTGAGAGAAATAGAGAGAGATAGAAAGACTGAGATTCTAGTCTATTTGAGAGAAAGAGGGAGAGATAGAGAGATGTTATGCTCCTTTGAAAGAGGGAGAGTGTGGTGCTAGGCTTCTTAGGGAGAGAGAGAATTTGAGAGATGCTAGAATCTTAGAGAGAGAGAGAGAGAGAGAGAGAGAGATGCTAGGCTTCTCTGAGAGAGAGACAGAGTGAGACAGAGAGATAGAGATTCTGGGTTCCTTTGAGAGAGAGAGAGCAATACATGCTGGCTCTTTGAGAGAGAGATAAACAGAGAGAGACAGAGAGGATATAGGCTCCTTTGAGAGAGACATGCTAGGATTCTTTGAGAGAATTAAGTAAAGAGAAAAAGTATGCAATTATACTGACTTTTATAATTACCTATAGAAGTACATTTCCCTGTGTTTTCTGTTTGTTTGGATTCAGATAGCTGTCTCATTTAATTTAATTATTCAGTCTGAAGAAATTCCTGTAGCATTTATATTCCTTGTGTAGGTGTAATTCACATGTCATACAATTCATCCCCTTAAAATACACAATAGAGTGGTGGCTGGTATATTCGCAGAGCTGTGCCACCATTGCTACCATCAATTTTCAGATATTTTCATTATGACACAAGGGAGAACTGTCCCTAGCCGTAGGTAATCACGAATCTACTTTCTGTCCTGTAGGCTCGGCTCTTCTGGACATTTCCTATAAGTGAGAATCATACAATGTGTGAATCTTTGTGTTTTCCTCCAGTTAGCATGAAAACTTAGGGTTTCACCCATGTTGTGTGTATCAGAACTTCATATTTCTCATGGCTGAATAATTCTCTCCCTTTAATGTTCCTTGTAAGACATGTCAGCTAGCAACAAGTTTCCTCAGTTTTTATTTACCTAAGGATGTCTTTTTTCACCTTCATCTGTGAAAGGTAATTTGCTGGATATAAGATTCTTGTTTGAGTTTTTACTTCCAGCAATGAGAACATGTTGTCCCCACTGCCTTCCAACTGCTATCATGTCTGATGAGAAGTCAGCTGTTAAGCTTACTGGAGTGTACATGTATATCACTTTATTTTTCTCTTTTTGCCTATAAGATCTTTATCTTTGGCTTTCGGTATTTTGCCTATGATGTGCCCAGATGGAGTGCTCTTTGTGTGTATGCTACTTGGAATTTATAGAGTTTCTTGGATGTATGTATTGCTTTTTGGTCACATTTTGGGAATTTTCTGCCATTAAATACTTTAAATATTTTTCTGTTCCTTTCTCCAATCCTGCTTGTATTCGCAATGCACGTGTGGCTGCACTTATTGATGCCCCACATTTCTCTGTGGCTCTTCGTTTTGCTTCACTCATTAATTTTTCTCTCTGTTCTGCAAAATCCATAGTCTCCATGGATCTCGCTTTAAGTTGGCTGCTGGTTACTTCTGCCAGCTCAAATCTACATTTTGGTTATGGTTCTTAACTCCAAGATTTCCATTTGGTTCTAAAAAAATACAATTTCTACCTCTCAATAGTATTCTCTCTTTGATGAGCTTTTTTCACTGTACCTTCCTTTAGCTCTTTACGTATGAGAGCTGTGAGGAAAGGTACCCACTTTGTCCCTGCCTGCACCTCCCACGAGTAGAGCACTCCAAGTAGAGCTTCTGATACACAGTGCATGGGTTTGGTAGGTAAGGTTACAAGTCATGCCTCAGATGCCACAAACTCACTATTCTTACCGACAAATACTCAGTTGTCCTGAATGAATATTTCTTAAAATGCTGTATACCTTTAGGATAACTTCTAGAGACTATAACGGCCTTAAAAATAATTTTTACCTATTACTTTGTTGATTTACAATTTGTCTTTCTAGAAGTCCCAGTCCTCTTCCACATGATTTTTAAACAATATTTGTTGTGGCTAGAAGAGTTAACATAAGACCTACCGTCTACCAGATGTTTTTTTTAGTGTTTAATGTAGTATTGTTGGCAGTGCCGTACAGCAGATCTCCAGAGTTTATTCATCTTCCTTAACTGAGACTTTACACTCCTTGTTTAGTAAATCCGCAATTCCCATGACCCTAACCCTGGCCAACACCATTCCACCATTTGGTTAGATGAATTTGACTACTTTAGATACTACATGTTAAGTGTATTCATGCAGTATTTCTCTTTCTGTGACTGGCTTGTTTCATTTAATGTTCTCAAGGGGTTCATCCATGTTGTTGCATATTGCAAAATTTCCTTTTCTCAAGGATAAATTGGATTCCATTGTATGTATAAACCACATATTCTTTCCCCATTCATATGTCGATGGGCATCTTGGTTGTTACCACCTCTTAGCTATTCAGAATCACGTTGCAGTGAACAATGGAGTGCAGGTGTCTCGTAGAGAGCCCGATTTTAGTCCTTTTGGGTCAATACCCACAAGTGTGGTTGCTGGATCATACGGTAGTTCTGCTGTTAGTGTTCTGAGGGAGCTCCCGTCCTTGCAAGCTTGGAAACCCTGCTTTCAGCTGCTCTACAAAAGCAGGTAAAAGGGGATCCTGCATCACTTCCAGTCAGTGTTCTTGATGCTTTCTGTTGTGCGTTTTCTAGATCAACTGGATGACTCTTCTGGCAGCTATGTTATCAAGGATGACACCAAGCCCCACATTCGAATGTGAGTTTGAACAGACTTAGAACCTGGGCGTCCAACCAAAGTGTGGATATTTTTACCCTCCTTGTGTTCCCCCATAGCTCCTACCTCACAGGGGCTTTAGCTCCACTCTGGGGAGAAGTGGTAGATTTCTCTGGGTGTATGTGGGAAGCTTTTCCAATATTCCTTCTATGTGGACATCCCATAGATGGTCCCATGGGGACATATTCCCAGGAACCTGGGATAATAGGTAAAGTGAGAGAGATAGAAATACAGGGAGATTATAGTCTCCTTTGAGAGAAAGAGAGAGAGAGAGATGTTAGGCTCCTTTGAAAGAGGGAGAGTGTGAGTCTAGGCTTCGTAGGGAGAGAGATAAAGGGTGAGATGCTAGAATCCTTGGACAGAGAGAGAGATATGCTAGGCTTCTTTGAGAGAGAGAGGGGGGAGAGAGATGCTGGTCTACTTTGAGAGAGAGAGGGGTTAATGGTTGGCTCCTTTGAGAGAGAGAGTG
This sequence comes from Manis pentadactyla, assembly GCF_030020395.1. Classification (NCBI taxonomy): domain Eukaryota; kingdom Metazoa; phylum Chordata; class Mammalia; order Pholidota; family Manidae; genus Manis; species Manis pentadactyla. Next base: position 77,795,997 of record NC_080033.1, read on the forward strand.
AGAGAGAGAGAGAATCTAGGCTCCTTTGAAAAAAGAGAGATATACAGAGACAGAGAGATGCTATGCTTCGAGAGAGAGAGGGATGCTAGTCTCTTTTGAACGAGAGAGAGAGTTACATGCTAGTCTCCTTTCACAGAGAGAGAAACAGAGAGAGATGCACAGAGAGAGATGATAGGCTCTTTTGTGAGAGAGAGAGAGGGATAATAGGCCACTCTGAGAGAGAGAGAGGGGGGTTGAGAGATTCTAGGTTCCTTAGAGAGTAAGAGAGATATACAGAGACAGAGAGATGCTAGGCTCCTTTGAGAGAGATGCTAGGCTCATTACAGAGAGAGACAGCGGGACAGTGAAGAGAGAGTATCTAGACTAATTTGAGAGAGAGAGAGAAAAGCTTGGCTTATTATAGAGAGAGAGACAGACAGAGATGCTATGCAACTTTTAGAGAGAGATTCTAGACTACTGTGAGAAACAGAGAGAGATGCTAGACACCTTTGAGAGAAAGAGATAGATGCTAGGATCATTTGAGAAAGAGAGAGAGATACTAGACTCATTTGAGAGAGAGAGAGGGAGATACATGCTAGACAACTTAGAGAGAGAGATAGACAGAGAGACACTGAGAGATGATAGGCCCCTTTGTGAGAAGGAGAGATAGAAAGACAGGGAGTTGCTAGGCTCCTTTGGGAGAGACAGAGAGAGAGATGATTGGCTTCTTTGAGAGAGAGAGGGAGAGATATTCTAGGCTACTTTGAGAGAAAGAGAGATATACAGTAACAGAGATATGCTAGGCTCCTTCGAGTGAGAGAGACATGCTCGGCTCCTTTGAATGAGAGAGATAAAGGGATACATGCAAGGCTCCGTTGAGAGACACAGAGAGAGAGTGAGGGATGCTAGGCTCCTTGGAGAGAAAGAGAGAAAAAAGACGGAGATTCTAGTCTCCTTTGAGAAAAAGAGAGATAGTTAGACAGAGAGATGTTAAGCTCTTTTGAAAGAGAGAGAGTGTGATGCTAGACTTCTTACTTAGAGTGAGAAAGAGAGAGATGCTAGAATCCTTTGAGAGAGAGAGAGAGAGATGCTAGTCTCCTTTGAAAGAGAGCGTGTGTGATGGTAGGTATCTTATCGAGATGGAGAAAGATAGAGATCCTAGAATCCCTTTAGAGAGAGAGAGAAAGGGATGCTAGTACACTTTGACGGGGAGGGAGGGAGAGGGAGAGACGATTTACTCCTTGGAGAGAGAAAGAGTGAGAAGGTTGACACTGTTGAGAGTGAGAGAGAGAGAGGGAGAGAAATGCTAAGCTGCTTCGAGACAAAGAGAGAGGGAGAGATAGAGATATGCTAGGCTACTTTGAGAGAGAGGGAGGGAGAGATATGCTAGGCTCCTTAGAGAGAGAAAGCGGGATAGATTTGCTAGGCTTCTTTGAGAGAGAGAGAGAGAGCCCGGGAGAGACAGAGAGAGAGATGCTAGGCTCCTTTTAGAGAAAGAAAGATATAGAGAGACAGAGAGACTCCAGGCTACTTTGATAGAGAGAGTGATGCTAGACTCCTTTGAAAGAGAGACAGAGAGAGATACATGCTAGGTTCCGTTGCGAGAGAGAGAGACAGACAGAGAGAGATGAAAGACTCGTTAGAGAGAGGGAGAGAGAGTGAGGGATGCTCGGCGCTTTTGAGAGAAAGAGGGAGATAGAAAGACAGGGAGATTGTAGGCTCCTTTGAGAGATAGAGAGAGAGAGAGATGCAAATCTTCTTGAGAGAGAGGAAGAGAGAGAGATGCTTGGCTCCATTGAGAGAGAGAGATGCTGAGCTCCTTATAGAGACAGAGAGAGAGAGAGGTGCTACTCTACTTTGAGAGTGAGAGACATAGGGATGCTAGACTCCTTTCAGAGAGAGAGAGTTATATATGCAAGGATTCCTTGAGAGAGGCAGAGTGAGGGAGAGTGATTCTAGTCTCCTTTGAGAGAAAGAGAGAAAGGTAGAAAGAGAGATGCTGGGCAGATTTGAAAGAGAAAGAGTGTGATGCAAGGTCTCTTACGGAGACAGAGAAAGTGAGATGCTAATATCCTTTGATATATATATATATATGTATATATATGTATATATACTATACTTCTTTGAGAGAGACAGAGAGAGAGGGAGAGAGATGCTATTCTACTTTAAGAGAGAGAGAGAGAGAGGGCTGGTAGGCTCCTTTGAGATAGAGATAGAGAGAGATGGTAGGCTTCTTTGAGAGAGAGAGTGAGAGAGAGAGTGTCTAGTCTGCTTTGGGAGGAAGAGAGAAATGTAGACGGATAGATATTAGGCTCCTTTGAAAGACAGACAGTGTGATGCTAGGCTTCTTAGGGAGAGAGAGAAAGAGAGCGATGCTAGAATCCTTTGAGAGAGAGAGAGAGATGCCAGGCTTCTTTGAGAGAGAGAGAGTCAGAGTGAGACAGAGAGATAGAGATTCTAAGTTCCTTTGAGAGAGTGAGAGCAATACACGCTGGCTCCTTGAGAGAGAGATAAACAGAGAGACAGAGAGAGAGGGAGAGAGAAGATAGGCTCCTTAGAGAGAGAGAGAGGTTGAGGGATGCTAGGCTCCTTTGAGAGAAATAGAGAGAGATAGAAAGACTGAGATTCTAGTCTATTTGAGAGAAAGAGGGAGAGATAGAGAGATGTTATGCTCCTTTGAAAGAGGGAGAGTGTGGTGCTAGGCTTCTTAGGGAGAGAGAGAATTTGAGAGATGCTAGAATCTTAGAGAGAGAGAGAGAGAGAGAGAGAGAGATGCTAGGCTTCTCTGAGAGAGAGACAGAGTGAGACAGAGAGATAGAGATTCTGGGTTCCTTTGAGAGAGAGAGAGCAATACATGCTGGCTCTTTGAGAGAGAGATAAACAGAGAGAGACAGAGAGGATATAGGCTCCTTTGAGAGAGACATGCTAGGATTCTTTGAGAGAATTAAGTAAAGAGAAAAAGTATGCAATTATACTGACTTTTATAATTACCTATAGAAGTACATTTCCCTGTGTTTTCTGTTTGTTTGGATTCAGATAGCTGTCTCATTTAATTTAATTATTCAGTCTGAAGAAATTCCTGTAGCATTTATATTCCTTGTGTAGGTGTAATTCACATGTCATACAATTCATCCCCTTAAAATACACAATAGAGTGGTGGCTGGTATATTCGCAGAGCTGTGCCACCATTGCTACCATCAATTTTCAGATATTTTCATTATGACACAAGGGAGAACTGTCCCTAGCCGTAGGTAATCACGAATCTACTTTCTGTCCTGTAGGCTCGGCTCTTCTGGACATTTCCTATAAGTGAGAATCATACAATGTGTGAATCTTTGTGTTTTCCTCCAGTTAGCATGAAAACTTAGGGTTTCACCCATGTTGTGTGTATCAGAACTTCATATTTCTCATGGCTGAATAATTCTCTCCCTTTAATGTTCCTTGTAAGACATGTCAGCTAGCAACAAGTTTCCTCAGTTTTTATTTACCTAAGGATGTCTTTTTTCACCTTCATCTGTGAAAGGTAATTTGCTGGATATAAGATTCTTGTTTGAGTTTTTACTTCCAGCAATGAGAACATGTTGTCCCCACTGCCTTCCAACTGCTATCATGTCTGATGAGAAGTCAGCTGTTAAGCTTACTGGAGTGTACATGTATATCACTTTATTTTTCTCTTTTTGCCTATAAGATCTTTATCTTTGGCTTTCGGTATTTTGCCTATGATGTGCCCAGATGGAGTGCTCTTTGTGTGTATGCTACTTGGAATTTATAGAGTTTCTTGGATGTATGTATTGCTTTTTGGTCACATTTTGGGAATTTTCTGCCATTAAATACTTTAAATATTTTTCTGTTCCTTTCTCCAATCCTGCTTGTATTCGCAATGCACGTGTGGCTGCACTTATTGATGCCCCACATTTCTCTGTGGCTCTTCGTTTTGCTTCACTCATTAATTTTTCTCTCTGTTCTGCAAAATCCATAGTCTCCATGGATCTCGCTTTAAGTTGGCTGCTGGTTACTTCTGCCAGCTCAAATCTACATTTTGGTTATGGTTCTTAACTCCAAGATTTCCATTTGGTTCTAAAAAAATACAATTTCTACCTCTCAATAGTATTCTCTCTTTGATGAGCTTTTTTCACTGTACCTTCCTTTAGCTCTTTACGTATGAGAGCTGTGAGGAAAGGTACCCACTTTGTCCCTGCCTGCACCTCCCACGAGTAGAGCACTCCAAGTAGAGCTTCTGATACACAGTGCATGGGTTTGGTAGGTAAGGTTACAAGTCATGCCTCAGATGCCACAAACTCACTATTCTTACCGACAAATACTCAGTTGTCCTGAATGAATATTTCTTAAAATGCTGTATACCTTTAGGATAACTTCTAGAGACTATAACGGCCTTAAAAATAATTTTTACCTATTACTTTGTTGATTTACAATTTGTCTTTCTAGAAGTCCCAGTCCTCTTCCAGATGATTTTTAAACAATATTTGTTGTGGCTAGAAGAGTTAACATAAGACCTACCGTCTACCAGATGTTTTTTTTAGTGTTTAATGTAGTATTGTTGGCAGTGCCGTACAGCAGATCTCCAGAGTTTATTCATCTTCCTTAACTGAGACTTTACACTCCTTGTTTAGTAAATCCGCAATTCCCATGACCCTAACCCTGGCCAACACCATTCCACCATTTGGTTAGATGAATTTGACTACTTTAGATACTACATGTTAAGTGTATTCATGCAGTATTTCTCTTTCTGTGACTGGCTTGTTTCATTTAATGTTCTCAAGGGGTTCATCCATGTTGTTGCATATTGCAAAATTTCCTTTTCTCAAGGATAAATTGGATTCCATTGTATGTATAAACCACATATTCTTTCCCCATTCATATGTCGATGGGCATCTTGGTTGTTACCACCTCTTAGCTATTCAGAATCACGTTGCAGTGAACAATGGAGTGCAGGTGTCTCGTAGAGAGCCCGATTTTAGTCCTTTTGGGTCAATACCCACAAGTGTGGTTGCTGGATCATACGGTAGTTCTGCTGTTAGTGTTCTGAGGGAGCTCCCGTCCTTGCAAGCTTGGAAACCCTGCTTTCAGCTGCTCTACAAAAGCAGGTAAAAGGGGATCCTGCATCACTTCCAGTCAGTGTTCTTGATGCTTTCTGTTGTGCGTTTTCTAGATCAACTGGATGACTCTTCTGGCAGCTATGTTATCAAGGATGACACCAAGCCCCACATTCGAATGTGAGTTTGAACAGACTTAGAACCTGGGCGTCCAACCAAAGTGTGGATATTTTTACCCTCCTTGTGTTCCCCCATAGCTCCTACCTCACAGGGGCTTTAGCTCCACTCTGGGGAGAAGTGGTAGATTTCTCTGGGTGTATGTGGGAAGCTTTTCCAATATTCCTTCTATGTGGACATCCCATAGATGGTCCCATGGGGACATATTCCCAGGAACCTGGGATAATAGGTAAAGTGAGAGAGATAGAAATACAGGGAGATTATAGTCTCCTTTGAGAGAAAGAGAGAGAGAGAGATGTTAGGCTCCTTTGAAAGAGGGAGAGTGTGAGTCTAGGCTTCGTAGGGAGAGAGATAAAGGGTGAGATGCTAGAATCCTTGGACAGAGAGAGAGATATGCTAGGCTTCTTTGAGAGAGAGAGGGGGGAGAGAGATGCTGGTCTACTTTGAGAGAGAGAGGGGTTAATGGTTGGCTCCTTTGAGAGAGAGAGTGAGAGAGAGAGAGAATCTAGGCTCCTTTGAAAAAAGAGAGATATACAGAGACAGAGAGATGCTATGCTTCGAGAGAGAGAGGGATGCTAGTCTCTTTTGAACGAGAGAGAGAGTTACATGCTAGTCTCCTTTCACAGAGAGAGAAACAGAGAGAGATGCACAGAGAGAGATGATAGGCTCTTTTGTGAGAGAGAGAGAGGGATAATAGGCCACTCTGAGAGAGAGAGAGGGGGGTTGAGAGATTCTAGGTTCCTTAGAGAGTAAGAGAGATATACAGAGACAGAGAGATGCTAGGCTCCTTTGAGAGAGATGCTAGGCTCATTACAGAGAGAGACAGCGGGACAGTGAAGAGAGAGTATCTAGACTAATTTGAGAGAGAGAGAGAAAAGCTTGGCTTATTATAGAGAGAGAGACAGACAGAGATGCTATGCAACTTTTAGAGAGAGATTCTAGACTACTGTGAGAAACAGAGAGAGATGCTAGACACCTTTGAGAGAAAGAGATAGATGCTAGGATCATTTGAGAAAGAGAGAGAGATACTAGACTCATTTGAGAGAGAGAGAGGGAGATACATGCTAGACAACTTAGAGAGAGAGATAGACAGAGAGACACTGAGAGATGATAGGCCCCTTTGTGAGAAGGAGAGATAGAAAGACAGGGAGTTGCTAGGCTCCTTTGGGAGAGACAGAGAGAGAGATGATTGGCTTCTTTGAGAGAGAGAGGGAGAGATATTCTAGGCTACTTTGAGAGAAAGAGAGATATACAGTAACAGAGATATGCTAGGCTCCTTCGAGTGAGAGAGACATGCTCGGCTCCTTTGAATGAGAGAGATAAAGGGATACATGCAAGGCTCCGTTGAGAGACACAGAGAGAGAGTGAGGGATGCTAGGCTCCTTGGAGAGAAAGAGAGAAAAAAGACGGAGATTCTAGTCTCCTTTGAGAAAAAGAGAGATAGTTAGACAGAGAGATGTTAAGCTCTTTTGAAAGAGAGAGAGTGTGATGCTAGACTTCTTACTTAGAGTGAGAAAGAGAGAGATGCTAGAATCCTTTGAGAGAGAGAGAGAGAGATGCTAGTCTCCTTTGAAAGAGAGCGAGTGTGATGGTAGGTATCTTATCGAGATGGAGAAAGATAGAGATCCTAGAATCCCTTTAGAGAGAGAGAGAAAGGGATGCTAGTACACTTTGACGGGGAGGGAGGGAGAGGGAGAGACGATTTACTCCTTGGAGAGAGAAAGAGTGAGAAGGTTGACACTGTTGAGAGTGAGAGAGAGAGAGGGAGAGAAATGCTAAGCTGCTTCGAGACAAAGAGAGAGGGAGAGATAGAGATATGCTAGGCTACTTTGAGAGAGAGGGAGGGAGAGATATGCTAGGCTCCTTAGAGAGAGAAAGCGGGATAGATTTGCTAGGCTTCTTTGAGAGAGAGAGAGAGAGCCCGGGAGAGACAGAGAGAGAGATGCTAGGCTCCTTTTAGAGAAAGAAAGATATAGAGAGACAGAGAGACTCCAGGCTACTTTGATAGAGAGAGTGATGCTAGACTCCTTTGAAAGAGAGACAGAGAGAGATACATGCTAGGTTCCGTTGCGAGAGAGAGAGACAGACAGAGAGAGATGAAAGACTCGTTAGAGAGAGGGAGAGAGAGTGAGGGATGCTCGGCGCTTTTGAGAGAAAGAGGGAGATAGAAAGACAGGGAGATTGTAGGCTCCTTTGAGAGATAGAGAGAGAGAGAGATGCAAATCTTCTTGAGAGAGAGGAAGAGAGAGAGATGCTTGGCTCCATTGAGAGAGAGAGATGCTGAGCTCCTTATAGAGACAGAGAGAGAGAGAGGTGCTACTCTACTTTGAGAGTGAGAGACATAGGGATGCTAGACTCCTTTCAGAGAGAGAGAGTTATATATGCAAGGATTCCTTGAGAGAGGCAGAGTGAGGGAGAGTGATTCTAGTCTCCTTTGAGAGAAAGAGAGAAAGGTAGAAAGAGAGATGCTGGGCAGATTTGAAAGAGAAAGAGTGTGATGCAAGGTCTCTTACGGAGACAGAGAAAGTGAGATGCTAATATCCTTTGATATATATATATATATGTATATATATGTATATATACTATACTTCTTTGAGAGAGACAGAGAGAGAGGGAGAGAGATGCTATTCTACTTTAAGAGAGAGAGAGAGAGAGGGCTGGTAGGCTCCTTTGAGATAGAGATAGAGAGAGATGGTAGGCTTCTTTGAGAGAGAGAGTGAGAGAGAGAGTGTCTAGTCTGCTTTGGGAGGAAGAGAGAAATGTAGACGGATAGATATTAGGCTCCTTTGAAAGACAGACAGTGTGATGCTAGGCTTCTTAGGGAGAGAGAGAAAGAGAGCGATGCTAGAATCCTTTGAGAGAGAGAGAGAGATGCCAGGCTTCTTTGAGAGAGAGAGAGTCAGAGTGAGACAGAGAGATAGAGATTCTAAGTTCCTTTGAGAGAGTGAGAGCAATACACGCTGGCTCCTTGAGAGAGAGATAAACAGAGAGACAGAGAGAGAGGGAGAGAGAAGATAGGCTCCTTAGAGAGAGAGAGAGGTTGAGGGATGCTAGGCTCCTTTGAGAGAAATAGAGAGAGATAGAAAGACTGAGATTCTAGTCTATTTGAGAGAAAGAGGGAGAGATAGAGAGATGTTATGCTCCTTTGAAAGAGGGAGAGTGTGGTGCTAGGCTTCTTAGGGAGAGAGAGAATTTGAGAGATGCTAGAATCTTAGAGAGAGAGAGAGAGAGAGAGAGAGAGAGAGATGCTAGGCTTCTCTGAGAGAGAGACAGAGTGAGACAGAGAGATAGAGATTCTGGGTTCCTTTGAGAGAGAGAGAGCAATACATGCTGGCTCTTTGAGAGAGAGATAAACAGAGAGAGACAGAGAGGATATAGGCTCCTTTGAGAGAGACATGCTAGGATTCTTTGAGAGAATTAAGTAAAGAGAAAAAGTATGCAATTATACTGACTTTTATAATTACCTATAGAAGTACATTTACCAGTGTTTTCTGTTTGTTTGGATTCAGATAGCTGTCTCATTTAATTTAATTATTCAGTCTGAAGAAATTCCTGTAGCATTTATATTCCTTGTGTAGGTGTAATTCACATGTCATACAATTCATCCCCTTAAAATACACAATAGAGTGGTGGCTGGTATATTCGCAGAGCTGTGCCACCATTGCTACCATCAATTTTCAGATATTTTCATTATGACACAAGGGAGAACTGTCCCTAGCCGTAGGTAATCACGAATCTACTTTCTGTCCTGTAGGCTCGGCTCTTCTGGACATTTCCTATAAGTGAGAATCATACAATGTGTGAATCTTTGTGTTTTCCTCCAGTTAGCATGAAAACTTAGGGTTTCACCCATGTTGTGTGTATCAGAACTTCATATTTCTCATGGCTGAATAATTCTCTCCCTTTAATGTTCCTTGTAAGACATGTCAGCTAGCAACAAGTTTCCTCAGTTTTTATTTACCTAAGGATGTCTTTTTTCACCTTCATCTGTGAAAGGTAATTTGCTGGATATAAGATTCTTGTTTGAGTTTTTACTTCCAGCAATGAGAACATGTTGTCCCCACTGCCTTCCAACTGCTATCATGTCTGATGAGAAGTCAGCTGTTAAGCTTACTGGAGTGTTCATGTATATCACTTTATTTTTCTCTTTTTGCCTATAAGATCTTTATCTTTGGCTTTCGGTATTTTGCCTATGATGTGCCCAGATGGAGTGCTCTTTGTGTGTATGCTACTTGGAATTTATAGAGTTTCTTGGATGTATGTATTGCTTTTTGGTCACATTTTGGGAATTTTCTGCCATTAAATACTTTAAATATTTTTCTGTTCCTTTCTCCAATCCTGCTTGTATTCGCAATGCACGTGTGGCTGCACTTATTGATGCCCCACATTTCTCTGTGGCTCTTCGTTTTGCTTCACTCATTAATTTTTCTCTCTGTTCTGCAAAATCCATAGTCTCCATGGATCTCGCTTTAAGTTGGCTGCTGGTTACTTCTGCCAGCTCAAATCTACATTTTGGTTATGGTTCTTAACTCCAAGATTTCCATTTGGTTCTAAAAAAATACAATTTCTACCTCTCAATAGTATTCTCCCTTTGATGAGCTTTTTTCACTGTACCTTCCTTTAGCTCTTTACGTATGAGAGCTGTGAGGAAAGGTACCCACTTTGTCCCTGCCTGCACCTCCCACGAGTAGAGCACTCCAAGTAGAGCTTCTGATACACAGTGCATGGGTTTGGTAGGTAAGGTTACAAGTCATGCCTCAGATGCCACAAACTCACTATTCTTACCGACAAATACTCAGTTGTCCTGAATGAATATTTCTTAAAATGCTGTATACCTTTAGGATAACTTCTAGAGACTATAACGGCCTTAAAAATAATTTTTACCTATTACTTTGTTGATTTACAATTTGTCTTTCTAGAAGTCCCAGTCCTCTTCCAGATGATTTTTAAACAATATTTGTTGTGGCTAGAAGAGTTAACATAAGACCTACCGTCTACCAGATGTTTTTTTTAGTGTTTAATGTAGTATTGTTGGCAGTGCCGTACAGCAGATCTCCAGAGTTTATTCATCTTCCTTAACTGAGACTTTACACTCCTTGTTTAGTAAATCCGCAATTCCCATGACCCTAACCCTGGCCAACACCATTCCACCATTTGGTTAGATGAATTTGACTACTTTAGATACTACATGTTAAGTGTATTCATGCAGTATTTCTCTTTCTGTGACTGGCTTGTTTCATTTAATGTTCTCAAGGGGTTCATCCATGTTGTTGCATATTGCAAAATTTCCTTTTCTCAAGGATAAATTGGATTCCATTGTATGTATAAACCACATATTCTTTCCCCATTCATATGTCGATGGGCATCTTGGTTGTTACCACCTCTTAGCTATTCAGAATCACGTTGCAGTGAACAATGGAGTGCAGGTGTCTCGTAGAGAGCCCGATTTTAGTCCTTTTGGGTCAATACCCACAAGTGTGGTTGCTGGATCATACGGTAGTTCTGCTGTTAGTGTTCTGAGGGAGCTCCCGTCCTTGCAAGCTTGGAAACCCTGCTTTCAGCTGCTCTACAAAAGCAGGTAAAAGGGGATCCTGCATCACTTCCAGTCAGTGTTCTTGATGCTTTCTGTTGTGCGTTTTCTAGATCAACTGGATGACTCTTCTGGCAGCTATGTTATCAAGGATGACACCAAGCCCCACATTCTAATGTGAGTTTGAACAGACTTAGAACCTGGGCGTCCAACCAAAGTGTGGATATTTTTACCCTCCTTGTGTTCCCCCATAGCTCCTTCCTCACAGGGGCTTTAGCTCCACTCTGGGGAGAAGTGGTAGATTTCTCTGGGTGTATGTGGGAAGCTTTTCCAATATTCCTTCTATGTGGACATCCCATAGATGGTCCCATGGGGACATATTCCCAGGAACCTGGGATAATAGGTAAAGTGAGAGAGATAGAAATACAGGGAGATTATAGTCTCCTTTGAGAGAAAGAGAGAGAGAGAGATGTTAGGCTCCTTTGAAAGAGGGAGAGTGTGAGTCTAGGCTTCGTAGGGAGAGAGATAAAGGGTGAGATGCTAGAATCCTTGGACAGAGAGAGAGATATGCTAGGCTTCTTTGAGAGAGAGAGGGGGGAGAGAGATGCTGGTCTACTTTGAGAGAGAGAGGGGTTAATGGTTGGCTCCTTTGAGAGAGAGAGTGAGAGAGAGAGAGAATCTAGGCTCCTTTGAAAAAAGAGAGATATACAGAGACAGAGAGATGCTATGCTTCGAGAGAGAGAGGGATGCTAGTCTCCTTTCACAGAGAGAGAAACAGAGAGAGATGCACAGAGAGAGATGATAGGCTCTTTTGTGAGAGAGAGAGAGGGATAATAGGCCACTCTGAGAGAGAGAGAGGGGGGTTGAGAGATTCTAGGTTCCTTAGAGAGTAAGAGAGATATACAGAGACAGAGAGATGCTAGGCTCCTTTGAGAGAGATGCTAGGCTCATTACAGAGAGAGACAGTGGGACAGTGAAGAGAGAGTATCTAGACTAATTTGAGAGAGAGAGAGAAAAGCTTGGCTTATTATAGAGAGAGAGACAGACAGAGATGCTATGCAACACTTAGAGAGAGATTCTAGACTACTGTGAGAAAGAGAGAGAGATGCTAGACACCTTTGAGAGAAAGAGATAGATGCTAGGATCATTTGAGAAAGAGAGAGAGATACTAGACTCATTTGAGAGAGAGAGAGGGAGATACATGCTAGACAACTTAGAGAGAGAGATAGACAGAGAGACACTGAGAGATGATAGGCCCCTTTGTGAGAAGGAGAGTTAGAAAGACAGGGAGTTGCTAGGCTCCTTTGGGAGAGACAGAGAGAGAGATGATTGGCTTCTTTGAGAGAGAGAGGGAGAGATATTCTAGGCTACTTTGAGAGAAAGAGAGTTATACAGTAACAGAGATATGCTAGGCTCCTTCGAGTGAGAGAGACATGCTCGGCTCCTTTGAATGAGAGAGATAAAGGGATACATGCAAGGCTCCGTTGAGAGACACAGAGAGAGAGTGAGGGATGCTAGGCTCCTTGGAGAGAAAGAGAGAAAAAAGACGGAGATTCTAGTCTCCTTTGAGAAAAAGAGAGATAGTTAGACAGAGGGATGGTAAGCTCTTTTGAAAGAGAGAGAGTGTGATGCTAGACTTCTTACTGAGAGTGAGAAAGAGAGAGATGCTAGAATCCTTTGAGAGAGAGAGAGAGAGATGCTAGTCTCCTTTGAAAGAGAGCGAGTGTGATGGTAGGTATCTTATCGAGATGGAGAAAGATAGAGATCCTAGAATCCCTTTAGAGAGAGAGAGAAAGGGATGCTAGTACACTTTGACGGGGAGGGAGGGAGAGGGAGAGACGATTTACTCCTTGGAGAGAGAAAGAGTGAGAAGGTTGACACTGTTGAGAGCGAGAGAGAGAGAGGGAGAGAAATGCTAAGCTGCTTCGAGACAAAGAGAGAGGGAGAGATAGAGATATGCTAGGCTACTTTGAGAGAGAGGGAGGGAGAGATATGCTAGGCTCCTTAGAGAGAGAAAGCGGGATAGATTTGCTAGGCTTCTTTAAGAGAGAGAGAGAGAGAGCCCGGGAGAGACAGAGAGAGATGCTAGGCTCCTTTTAGAGAAAGAAAGATATAGAGAGACAGAGAGACTCCAGGCTACTTTGATAGAGAGAGTGATGCTAGACTCCTTTGAAAGAGAGACAGAGAGAGATACATGCTAGGTTCCGTTGCGAGAGAGAGAGACAGACAGAGAGAGATGAAAGACTCGTTAGAGAGAGGGAGAGAGAGTGAGGGATGCTCGGCGCTTTTGAGAGAAAGAGGGAGATAGAAAGACAGGGAGATTGTAGGCTCCTTTGAGAGATAGAGAGAGAGAGAGAGAGATGCAAATCTTCTTGAGAGAGAGGAAGAGAGAGAGATGCTTGGCTCCATTGAGAGAGAGAGATGCTGAGCTCCTTATAGAGACAGAGAGAGAGAGATGCTACTCTACTTTGAGAGTGAGAGACATAGGGATGCTAGACTCCTTTCAGAGAGAGAGAGTTATATATGCAAGGATTCTTTGAGAGAGGCAGAGTGAGGGAGAGTGATTCTAGTCTCCTTTGAGAGAAAGAGAGAAAGGTAGAAAGAGAGATGCTGGGCAGATTTGAAAGAGAAAGAGTGTGATGCAAGGTCTCTTACGGAGACAGAGAAAGTGAGATGCTAATATCCTTTGATATATATATATATATGTATATATATGTATATATACTATACTTCTTTGAGAGAGACAGAGAGAGAGGGAGAGAGATGCTATTCTACTTTAAGAGAGAGAGAGAGAGAGGGCTGGTAGGCTCCTTTGAGATAGAGATAGAGAGAGATGGTAGGCTTCTTTGAGAGAGAGAGTGAGAGAGAGAGTGTCTAGTCTGCTTTGGGAGGAAGAGAGAAATGTAGACGGATAGATATTAGGCTCCTTTGAAAGACAGACAGTGTGATGCTAGGCTTCTTAGGGAGAGAGAGAAAGAGAGCGATGCTAGAATCCTTTGAGAGAGAGAGAGAGATGCCAGGCTTCTTTGAGAGAGAGAGAGTCAGAGTGAGACAGAGAGATAGAGATTCTAAGTTCCTTTGAGAGAGTGAGAGCAATACACGCTGGCTCCTTGAGAGAGAGATAAACAGAGAGACAGAGAGAGAGGGAGAGAGAAGATAGGCTCCTTAGAGAGAGAGAGAGGTTGAGGGATGCTAGGCTCCTTTGAGAGAAATAGAGAGAGATAGAAAGACTGAGATTCTAGTCTATTTGAGAGAAAGAGGGAGAGATAGAGAGATGTTATGCTCCTTTGAAAGAGGGAGAGTGTGGTGCTAGGCTTCTTAGGGAGAGAGAGAATTTGAGAGATGCTAGAATCTTAGAGAGAGAGAGAGAGAGAGAGAGAGAGAGAGAAGCTAGGCTTCTCTGAGAGAGAGACAGAGTGAGACAGAGAGATAGAGATTCTGGGTTCCTTTGAGAGAGAGAGAGCAATACATGCTGGCTCTTTGAGAGAGAGATAAACAGAGAGAGACAGAGAGGATATAGGCTCCTTTGAGAGAGACATGCTAGGATTCTTTGAGAGAATTAAGTAAAGAGAAAAAGTATGCAATTATACTGACTTTTATAATTACCTATAGAAGTACATTTACCAGTGTTTTCTGTTTGTTTGGATTCAGATAGCTGTCTCATTTAATTTAATTATTCAGTCTGAAGAAATTCCTGTAGCATTTATATTCCTTGTGTAGGTGTAATTCACATGTCATACAATTCATCCCCTTAAAATACACAATAGAGTGGTGGCTGGTATATTCGCAGAGCTGTGCCACCATTGCTACCATCAATTTTCAGATATTTTCATTATGACACAAGGGAGAACTGTCCCTAGCCGTAGGTAATCACGAATCTACTTTCTGTCCTGTAGGCTCGGCTCTTCTGGACATTTCCTATAAGTGAGAATCATACAATGTGTGAATCTTTGTGTTTTCCTCCAGTTAGCATGAAAACTTAGGGTTTCACCCATGTTGTGTGTATCAGAACTTCATATTTCTCATGGCTGAATAATTCTCTCCCTTTAATGTTCCTTGTAAGACATGTCAGCTAGCAACAAGTTTCCTCAGTTTTTATTTACCTAAGGATGTCTTTTTTCACCTTCATCTGTGAAAGGTAATTTGCTGGATATAAGATTCTTGTTTGAGTTTTTACTTCCAGCAATGAGAACATGTTGTCCCCACTGCCTTCCAACTGCTATCATGTCTGATGAGAAGTCAGCTGTTAAGCTTACTGGAGTGTACAAGTATATCACTTTATTTTTCTCTTTTTGCCTATAAGATCTTTATCTTTGGCTTTCGGTATTTTGCCTATGATGTGCCCAGATGGAGTGCTCTTTGTGTGTATGCTACTTGGAATTTATAGAGTTTCTTGGATGTATGTATTGCTTTTTGGTCACATTTTGGGAATTTTCTGCCATTAAATACTTTAAATATTTTTCTGTTCCTTTCTCCAATCCTGCTTGTATTCGCAATGCACGTGTGGCTGCACTTATTGATGCCCCACATTTCTCTGTGGCTCTTCGTTTTGCTTCACTCATTAATTTTTCTCTCTGTTCTGCAAAATCCATAGTCTCCATGGATCTCGCTTTAAGTTGGCTGCTGGTTACTTCTGCCAGCTCAAATCTACATTTTGGTTATGGTTCTTAACTCCAAGATTTCCATTTGGTTCTAAAAAAATACAATTTCTACCTCTCAATAGTATTCTCTCTTTGATGAGCTTTTTTCACTGTACCTTCCTTTAGCTCTTTACGTATGAGAGCTGTGAGGAAAGGTACCCACTTTGTCCCTGCCTGCACCTCCCAGGAGTAGAGCACTCCAAGTAGAGCTTCTGATACACAGTGCATGGGTTTGGTAGGTAAGGTTACAAGTCATGCCTCAGATGCCACAAACTCACTATTCTTACCGACAAATACTCAGTTGTCCTGAATGAATATTTCTTAAAATGCTGTATACCTTTAGGATAACTTCTAGAGACTATAACGGCCTTAAAAATAATTTTTACCTATTACTTTGTTGATTTACAATTTGTCTTTCTAGAAGTCCCAGTCCTCTTCCACATGATTTTTAAACAATATTTGTTGTGGCTAGAAGAGTTAACATAAGACCTACCGTCTACCAGATGTTTTTTTTAGTGTTTAATGTAGTATTGTTGGCAGTGCCGTACAGCAGATCTCCAGAGTTTATTCATCTTCCTTAACTGAGACTTTACACTCCTTGTTTAGTAAATCCGCAATTCCCATGACCCTAACCCTGGCCAACACCATTCCACCATTTGGTTAGATGAATTTGACTACTTTAGATACTACATGTTAAGTGTATTCATGCAGTATTTCTCTTTCTGTGACTGGCTTGTTTCATTTAATGTTCTCAAGGGGTTCATCCATGTTGTTGCATATTGCAAAATTTCCTTTTCTCAAGGATAAATTGGATTCCATTGTATGTATAAACCACATATTCTTTCCCCATTCATATGTCGATGGGCATCTTGGTTGTTACCACCTCTTAGCTATTCAGAATCACGTTGCAGTGAACAATGGAGTGCAGGTGTCTCGTTGAGAGCCCGATTTTAGTCCTTTTGGGTCAATACCCACAAGTGTGGTTGCTGGATCATACGGTAGTTCTGCTGTTAGTGTTCTGAGGGAGCTCCCGTCCTTGCAAGCTTGGAAACCCTGCTTTCAGCTGCTCTACAAAAGCAGGTAAAAGGGGATCCTGCATCACTTCCAGTCAGTGTTCTTGATGCTTTCTGTTGTGCGTTTTCTAGATCAACTGGATGACTCTTCTGGCAGCTATGTTATCAAGGATGACACCAAGCCCCACATTCGAATGTGAGTTTGAACAGACTTAGAACCTGGGCGTCCAACCAAAGTGTGGATATTTTTACCCTCCTTGTGTTCCCCCATAGCTCCTTCCTCACAGGGGCTTTAGCTCCACTCTGGGGAGAACTGGTAGATTTCTCTGGGTGTATGTGGGAAGCTTTTCCAATATTCCTTCTATGTGGACATCCCATAGATGGTCCCATGGGGACATATTCCCAGGAACCTGGGATAATAGGTAAAGTGAGAGAGATAGAAATACAGGGAGATTATAGTCTCCTTTGAGAGAAAGAGAGAGAGAGAGATGTTAGGCTCCTTTGAAAGAGGGCGAGTGTGAGTCTAGGCTTCGTAGGGAGAGAGATAAAGGGTGAGATGCTAGAATCCTTGGACAGAGAGAGAGATATGCTAGGCTTCTTTGAGAGAGAGAGGGGGGAGAGAGATGCTGGTCTACTTTGAGAGAGAGAGGGGGTAATGGTTGGCTCCTTTGAGAGAGAGAGTGAGAGAGAGAGAGAATCTAGGCTCCTTTGAAAAAAGAGAGATATACAGAGACAGAGAGATGCTATGCTTCGAGAGAGAGAGGGATGCTAGTCTCTTTTGAAAGAGAGAGAGAGTTACATGCTAGTCTCCTTTCACAGAGAGAGAAACAGAGAGAGATGCACAGAGAGAGATGATAGGCTCTTTTGTGAGAGAGAGAGAGGGATAATAGGCCACTCTGAGAGAGAGAGAGGGGGGTTGAGAGATTCTAGGTTCCTTAGAGAGTAAGAGAGATATACAGAGACAGAGAGATGCTAGGCTCCTTTGAGAGAGATGCTAGGCTCATTACAGAGAGAGACAGCGGGACAGTGAAGAGAGAGTATCTAGACTAATTTGAGAGAGAGAGAGAAAAGCTTGGCTTATTAGAGAGAGAGAGACAGACAGAGATGCTATGCAACTCTTAGAGAGAGATTCTAGACTACTGTGAGAAAGAGAGAGAGATGCTAGACACCTTTGAGAGAAAGAGATAGATGCTAGGATCATTTGAGAAAGAGAGAGAGATACTAGACTCATTTGAGAGAGAGAGAGGGAGATACATGCTAGACAACTTAGAGAGAGAGATAGACAGAGAGACACTGAGAGATGATAGGCCCCTTTGTGAGAAGGAGAGATAGAAAGACAGGGAGTTGCTAGGCTCCTTTGGGAGAGACAGAGAGAGAGATGATTGGCTTCTTTGAGAGAGAGAGGGAGAGATATTCTAGGCTACTTTGAGAGAAAGAGAGATATACAGTAACAGAGATATGCTAGGCTCCTTCGAGTGAGAGAGATATGCTCGGCTCCTTTGAATGAGAGAGATAAAGGGATACATGCAAGGCTCCGTTCAGAGACACAGAGAGAGAGTGAGGGATGCTAGGCTCCTTGGAGAGAAAGAGAGAAAAAAGACGGAGATTCTAGTCTCCTTTGAGAAAAAGAGAGATAGTTAGACAGAGGGATGGTAAGCTCTTTTGAAAGAGAGAGAGTGTGATGCTAGACTTCTTACTTAGAGTGAGAAAGAGAGAGATGCTAGAATCCTTTGAGAGAGAGAGAGAGAGATGCTAGTCTCCTTTGAAAGAGAGCGAGTGTGATGGTAGGTATCTTATCGAGATGGAGAAAGATAGAGATCCTAGAATCCCTTTAGAGAGAGAGAGAAAGGGATGCTAGTACACTTTGACGGGGAGGGAGCGAGAGGGAGAGACGATTTACTCCTTGGAGAGAGAAAGAGTGAGAAGGTTGACACTGTTGAGAGTGAGAGAGAGAGAGGGAGAGAAATGCTAAGCTGCTTCGAGACAAAGAGAGAGGGAGAGATAGAGATATGCTAGGCTACTTTGAGAGAGAGGGAGGGAGAGATATGCTAGGCTCCTTAGAGAGAGAAAGCGGGATAGATTTGCTAGGCTTCTTTGAGAGAGAGAGAGAGAGCCCGGGAGAGACAGAGAGAGAGATGCTAGGCTCCTTTTAGAGAAAGAAAGATATAGAGAGACAGAGAGACTCCAGGCTACTTTGATAGAGAGAGTGATGCTAGACTCCTTTGAAAGAGAGACAGAGAGAGATACATGCTAGGTTCCGTTGCGAGAGAGAGAGACAGACAGAGAGAGATGAAAGACTCGTTAGAGAGAGGGAGAGAGAGTGAGGGATGCTCGGCGCTTTTGAGAGAAAGAGGGAGATAGAAAGACAGGGAGATTGTAGGCTCCTTTGAGAGATAGAGAGAGAGAGAGAGAGATGCAAATCTTCTTGAGAGAGAGGAAGAGAGAGAGATGCTTGGCTCCATTGAGAGAGAGAGATGCTGAGCTCCTTATAGAGACAGAGAGAGAGAGAGATGCTACTCTACTTTGAGAGTGAGAGACATAGGGATGCTAGACTCCTTTCAGAGAGAGAGAGTTATATATGCAAGGATTCTTTGAGAGAGGCAGAGTGAGGGAGAGTGATTCTAGTCTCCTTTGAGAGAAAGAGAGAAAGGTAGAAAGAGAGATGCTGGGCAGATTTGAAAGAGAAAGAGTGTGATGCAAGGTCTCATACGGAGACAGAGAAAGTGAGATGCTAATATCCTTTGATATATATATATATATGTATATATATGTATATATACTATACTTCTTTGAGAGAGACAGAGAGAGAGGGAGAGAGATGCTATTCTACTTTAAGAGAGAGAGAGAGAGAGGGCTGGTAGGCTCCTTTGAGATAGAGATAGAGAGAGATGGTAGGCTTCTTTGAGAGAGAGAGTGAGAGAGAGAGTGTCTAGTCTGCTTTGGGAGGAAGAGAGAAATGTAGACGGATAGATATTAGGCTCCTTTGAAAGACAGACAGTGTGATGCTAGGCTTCTTAGGGAGAGAGAGAAAGAGAGCGATGCTAGAATCCTTTGATGGAGAGAGAGAGATGCCAGGCTTCTTTGAGAGAGAGAGAGTCAGAGTGAGACAGAGAGATAGAGATTCTAAGTTCCTTTGAGAGAGTGAGAGCAATACACGCTGGCTCCTTGAGAGAGAGATAAACAGAGAGACAGAGAGAGAGGGAGAGAGAAGATAGGCTCCTTAGAGAGAGAGAGAGGTTGAGGGATGCTAGTCTCCTTTGAGAGAAATAGAGAGAGATAGAAAGACTGAGATTCTAGTCTATTTGAGAGAAAGAGGGAGAGATAGAGAGATGTTATGCTCCTTTGAAAGAGGGAGAGTGTGGTGCTAGGCTTCTTAGGGAGAGAGAGAATTGAGAGATGCTAGAATCTTAGAGAGAGAGAGAGAGAGAGATGCTAGGCTTCTCTGAGAGAGAGACAGAGTGAGACAGAGAGATAGAGATTCTGGGTTCCTTTGAGAGAGAGAGAGCAATACATGCTGGCTCTTTGAGAGAGAGATAAACAGAGAGAGACAGAGAGGATATAGGCTCCTTTGAGAGAGACATGCTAGGATTCTTTGAGAGAATTAAGTAAAGAGAAAAAGTATGCAATTATACTGACTTTTATAATTACCTATAGAAGTACATTTACCAGTGTTTTCTGTTTGTTTGGATTCAGATAGCTGTCTCATTTAATTTAATTATTCAGTCTGAAGAAATTCCTGTAGCATTTATATTCCTTGTGTAGGTGTAATTCACATGTCATACAATTCATCCCCTTAAAATACACAATAGAGTGGTGGCTGGTATATTCGCAGAGCTGTGCCACCATTGCTACCATCAATTTTCAGATATTTTCATTATGACACAAGGGAGAACTGTCCCTAGCCGTAGGTAATCACGAATCTACTTTCTGTCCTGTAGGCTCGGCTCTTCTGGACATTTCCTATAAGTGAGAATCATACAATGTGTGAATCTTTGTGTTTTCCTCCAGTTAGCATGAAAACTTAGGGTTTCACCCATGTTGTGTGTATCAGAACTTCATATTTCTCATGGCTGAATAATTCTCTCCCTTTAATGTTCCTTGTAAGACATGTCAGCTAGCAACAAGTTTCCTCAGTTTTTATTTACCTAAGGATGTCTTTTTTCACCTTCATCTGTGAAAGGTAATTTGCTGGATATAAGATTCTTGTTTGAGTTTTTACTTCCAGCAATGAGAACATGTTGTCCCCACTGCCTTCCAACTGCTATCATGTCTGATGAGAAGTCAGCTGTTAAGCTTACTGGAGTGTACATGTATATCACTTTATTTTTCTCTTTTTGCCTATAAGATCTTTATCTTTGGCTTTCGGTATTTTGCCTATGATGTGCCCAGATGGAGTGCTCTTTGTGTGTATGCTACTTGGAATTTATAGAGTTTCTTGGATGTATGTATTGCTTTTTGGTCACATTTTGGGAATTTTCTGCCATTAAATACTTTAAATATTTTTCTGTTCCTTTCTCCAATCCTGCTTGTATTCGCAATGCACGTGTGGCTGCACTTATTGATGCCCCACATTTCTCTGTGGCTCTTCGTTTTGCTTCACTCATTAATTTTTCTCTCTGTTCTGCAAAATCCATAGTCTCCATGGATCTCGCTTTAAGTTGGCTGCTGGTTACTTCTGCCAGCTCAAATCTACATTTTGGTTATGGTTCTTAACTCCAAGATTTCCATTTGGTTCTAAAAAAATACAATTTCTACCTCTCAATAGTATTCTCTCTTTGATGAGCTTTTTTCACTGTACCTTCCTTTAGCTCTTTACGTATGAGAGCTGTGAGGAAAGGTACCCACTTTGTCCCTGCCTGCACCTCCCAGGAGTAGAGCACTCCAAGTAGAGCTTCTGATACACAGTGCATGGGTTTGGTAGGTAAGGTTACAAGTCATGCCTCAGATGCCACAAACTCACTATTCTTACCGACAAATACTCAGTTGTCCTGAATGAATATTTCTTAAAATGCTGTATACCTTTAGGATAACTTCTAGAGACTATAACGGCCTTAAAAATAATTTTTACCTATTACTTTGTTGATTTACAATTTGTCTTTCTAGAAGTCCCAGTCCTCTTCCACATGATTTTTAAACAATATTTGTTGTGGCTAGAAGAGTTAACATAAGACCTACCGTCTACCAGATGTTTTTTTTAGTGTTTAATGTAGTATTGTTGGCAGTGCCGTACAGCAGATCTCCAGAGTTTATTCATCTTCCTTAACTGAGACTTTACACTCCTTGTTTAGTAAATCCGCAATTCCCATGACCCTAACCCTGGCCAACACCATTCCACCATTTGGTTATATGAATTTGACTACTTTAGATACTACATGTTAAGTGTATTCATGCAGTATTTCTCTTTCTGTGACTGGCTTGTTTCATTTAATGTTCTCAAGGGGTTCATCCATGTTGTTGCATATTGCAAAATTTCCTTTTCTCAAGGATAAATTGGATTCCATTGTATGTATAAACCACATATTCTTTCCCCATTCATATGTCGATGGGCATCTTGGTTGTTACCACCTCTTAGCTATTCAGAATCACGTTGCAGTGAACAATGGAGTGCAGGTGTCTCGTTGAGAGCCCGATTTTAGTCCTTTTGGGTCAATACCCACAAGTGTGGTTGCTGGATCATACGGTAGTTCTGCTGTTAGTGTTCTGAGGGAGCTCCCGTCCTTGCAAGCTTGGAAACCCTGCTTTCAGCTGCTCTACAAAAGCAGGTAAAAGGGGATCCTGCATCACTTCCAGTCAGTGTTCTTGATGCTTTCTGTTGTGCGTTTTCTAGATCAACTGGATGACTCTTCTGGCAGCTATGTTATCAAGGATGACACCAAGCCCCACATTCGAATGTGAGTTTGAACAGACTTAGAACCTGGGCGTCCAACCAAAGTGTGGATATTTTTACCCTCCTTGTGTTCCCCCATAGCTCCTTCCTCACAGGGGCTTTAGCTCCACTCTGGGGAGAAGTGGTAGATTTCTCTGGGTGTATGTGGGAAGCTTTTCCAATATTCCTTCTATGTGGACATCCCACAGATGGTCCCATGTGGACATATTCCCAGGAACCTGGGATAATAGGTAAAGTGAGAGAGATAGAAATACAGGGAGATTATAGTCTCCTTTGAGAGAAAGAGAGAGAGAGAGATGTTAGGCTCCTTTGAAAGAGGGAGAGTGTGAGTCTAGGCTTCGTAGGGAGAGAGATAAAGGGTGAGATGCTAGAATCCTTGGACAGAGAGAGAGATATGCTAGGCTTCTTTGAGAGAGAGAGGGGGGAGAGAGATGCTGGTC
The DNA here is from genome assembly GCF_030020395.1 of Manis pentadactyla. NCBI lineage: Eukaryota > Metazoa > Chordata > Mammalia > Pholidota > Manidae > Manis > Manis pentadactyla. Next base: position 77,818,717 of record NC_080033.1, read on the forward strand.
TACTTTGAGAGAGAGAGGGGGTAATGGTTGGCTCCTTTGAGAGAGAGAGTGAGAGAGAGAGAGAATCTAGGCTCCTTTGAAAAAAGAGAGATATACAGAGACAGAGAGATGCTATGCTTCGAGAGAGAGAGGGATGCTAGTCTCTTTTGAAAGAGAGAGAGAGTTACATGCTAGTCTCCTTTCACAGAGAGAGAAACAGAGAGAGATGCACAGAGAGAGATGATAGGCTCTTTTGTGAGAGAGAGAGAGGGATAATAGGCCACTCTGAGAGAGAGAGAGGGGGGTTGAGAGATTCTAGGTTCCTTAGAGAGTAAGAGAGATATACAGAGACAGAGAGATGCTAGGCTCCTTTGAGAGAGATGCTAGGCTCATTACAGAGAGAGACAGCGGGACAGTGAAGAGAGAGTATCTAGACTAATTTGAGAGAGAGAGAGAAAAGCTTGGCTTATTATAGAGAGAGAGACAGACAGAGATGCTATGCAACTCTTAGAGAGAGATTCTAGACTACTGTGAGAAAGAGAGAGAGATGCTAGACACCTTTGAGAGAAAGAGATAGATGCTAGGATCATTTGAGAAAGAGAGAGAGATACTAGACTCATTTGAGAGAGAGAGAGGGAGATACATGCTAGACAACTTAGAGAGAGAGATAGACAGAGAGACACTGAGAGATGATAGGCCCCTTTGTGAGAAGGAGAGATAGAAAGACAGGGAGTTGCTAGGCTCCTTTGGGAGAGACAGAGAGAGAGATGATTGGCTTCTTTGAGAGAGAGAGGGAGAGATATTCTAGGCTACTTTGAGAGAAAGAGAGATATACAGTAACAGAGATATGCTAGGCTCCTTCGAGTGAGAGACATGCTCGGCTCCTTTGAATGAGAGAGATAAAGGGATACATGCAAGGCTCCGTTGAGAGACACAGAGAGAGAGTGAGGGATGCTAGGCTCCTTGGAGAGAAAGAGAGAAAAAAGACGGAGATTCTAGTCTCCTTTGAGAAAAAGAGATATAGTTAGACAGAGAGATGGTAAGCTCTTTTGAAAGAGAGAGAGTGTGATGCTAGTCTTCTTAGTGAGAGTGAGAAAGAGAGAGATGCTAGAATCCTTTGAGAGAGAGAGAGAGATGCTAGTCTCCTTTGAAAGAGAGCGAGTGTGATGGTAGGTATCTTATCGAGATGGAGAAAGATAGAGATCCTAGAATCCCTTTAGAGAGAGAGAGAAAGGGATGCTAGTACACTTTGACGGGGAGGGAGGGAGAGGGAGAGACGATTTACTCCTTGGAGAGAGAAAGAGTGAGAAGGTTGACACTGTTGAGAGCGAGAGAGAGAGAGGGAGAGAAATGCTAAGCTGCTTCGAGACAAATAGAGAGGGAGAGATAGAGATATGCTAGGCTACTTTGAGAGAGAGGGAGGGAGAGATATGCTAGGCTCCTTAGAGAGAGAAAGCGGGATAGATTTGCTAGGCTTCTTTGAGAGAGAGAGAGAGAGCCCGGGAGAGACAGAGAGAGAGATGCTAGGCTCCTTTTAGAGAAAGAAAGATATAGAGAGACAGAGAGACTCCAGGCTACTTTGATAGAGAGAGTGATGCTAGACTCCTTTGAAAGAGAGACAGAGAGAGATACATGCTAGGTTCCGTTGCGAGAGAGAGAGACAGACAGAGAGAGATGAAAGACTCGTTAGAGAGAGGGAGAGAGAGTGAGGGATGCTCGGCGCTTTTGAGAGAAAGAGGGAGATAGAAAGACAGGGAGATTGTAGGCTCCTTTGAGAGAGAGAGAGAGAGAGAGATGCAAATCTTCTTGAGAGAGAGGAAGAGAGAGAGATGCTTGGCTCCATTGAGAGAGAGAGATGCTGAGCTCCTTTGAGAGAAAGAGAGAGAGAGATGCTACTCTACTTTGAGAGTGAGAGACATAGGGATGCTAGACTCCTTTCAGAGAGAGAGAGTTGTATATGCAAGGATTCTTTGAGAGAGGCAGAGTGAGGGAGAGTGATTCTAGTCTCCTTTGAGAGAAAGAGAGAAAGGTAGAAAGAGAGATGCTGGGCAGATTTGAAAGAGAAAGAGTGTGATGCAAGGTCTCTTACGGAGACAGAGAAAGTGAGATGCTAATATCCTTTGATATATATATATGTATATATATGTATATATACTATACTTCTTTGAGAGAGAAAGAGAGAGAGGGAGAGAGATGCTATTCTACTTTAAGAGAGAGAGAGAGAGGGCTGGTAGGCTCCTTTGAGATAGAGATAGAGAGAAATGGTAGGCTTCTTTGAGAGAGAGAGTGAGAGAGAGAGTGTCTAGTCTGATTTGGGAGGAAGAGAGAAATGTAGTCGGAAAGATATTAGGCTCCTTTGAAAGACAGACAGTGTGATGCTAGGCTTCTTAGGGAGAGAGAGAAAGAGAGCGATGCTAGAATCCTTTGAGAGAGAGAGAGAGATGCTAGGCTTCTTTGAGAGAGAGAGAGTTAGAGTGAGACAGAGAGATAGAGATTCTAAGTTCCTTTGAGAGAGTGAGAGCAATACACGCTGGCTCCTTGAGAGAGAGATAAACAGAGAGACAGAGAGAGAGGGAGAGAGAAGATAGGCTCCTTAGAGAGAGAGAGAGGTTGAGGGATGCTAGTCTCCTTTGAGAGAAATAGAGAGAGATAGAAAGACTGAGATTCTAGTCTATTTGAGAGAAAGAGGGAGAGATAGAGAGATGTTATGCTCCTTTGAAAGAGGGAGAGTGTGGTGCTAGGCTTCTTAGGGAGAGAGAGAATTTGAGAGGTGCTAGAATCTTAGAGAGAGAGAGAGAGAGAGAGAGATGCTAGGCTTCTCTGAGAGAGAGACAGAGTGAGACAGAGAGATAGAGATTCTGGGTTCCTTTGAGAGAGAGAGAGCAATACATGCTGGCTCTTTGAGAGAGAGATAAACAGAGAGAGACAGAGAGGATATAGGCTCCTTTGAGAGAGACATGCTAGGATTCTTTGAGAGAATTAAGTAAAGAGAAAAAGTATGCAATTATACTGACTTTTATAATTACCTATAGAAGTACATTTCCCTGTGTTTTCTGTTTGTTTGGATTCAGATAGCTGTCTCATTTAATTTAATTATTCAGTCTGAAGAAATTCCTGTAGCATTTATATTCCTTGTGTAGTTGTAATTCACATGTCATACAATTCATCCCCTTAAAATACACAATAGAGTGGTGGCTGGTATATTCGCAGAGCTGTGCCACCATTGCTACCATCAATTTTCAGATATTTTCATTATGACACAAGGGAGAACTGTCCCTAGCCGTAGGTAATCACGAATCTACTTTCTGTCCTGTAGGCTCGGATCTTCTGGACATTTCCTATAAGTGAGAATCATACAATGTGTGAATCTTTGTGTTTTCCTCCAGTTAGCATGAAAACTTAGGGTTTCACCCATGTTGTGTGTATCAGAACTTCATATTTCTCATGGCTGAATAATTCTCTCCCTTTAATGTTCCTTGTAAGACATGTCAGCTAGCAACAAGTTTCCTCAGTTTTTATTTACCTAAGGATGTCTTTTTTCACCTTCATCTGTGAAAGGTAATTTGCTGGATATAAGATTCTTGTTTGAGTTTTTACTTCCAGCAATGAGAACATGTTGTCCCCACTGCCTTCCAACTGCTATCATGTCTGATGAGAAGTCAGCTGTTAAGCTTACTGGAGTGTACATGTATATCACTTTATTTTTCTCTTTTTGCCTATAAGATCTTTATCTTTGGCTTTCGGTATTTTGCCTATGATGTGCCCAGATGGAGTGCTCTTTGTGTGTATGCTACTTGGAATTTGTAGAGTTTCTTGGATGTATGTATTGCTTTTTGGTCACATTTTGGGAATTTTCTGCCATTAAATACTTTAAATATTTTTCTGTTCCTTCCTCCAATCCTGCTTGTATTCGCATTGCACGTGTGGCTGCACTTATTGATGCCCCACATTTCTCTGTGGCTCTTCGTTTTGCTTCACTCATTAATTTTTCTCTCTGTTCTGCAAAATCCATAGTCTCCATGGATCTCGCTTTAAGTTGGCTGCTGGTTACTCCTGCCAGCTCAAATCTACATTTTGGTTATGGTTCTTAACTCCCAAATTTCCATTTGGTTCTAAAAAAATACAATTTCTACCTCTCAATAGTATTCTCTCTTTGATGAGCTTTTTTCACTGTACCTTCCTTTAGCTCTTTACGTATGAGAGCTGTGAGGAAAGGTACCCACTTTGTCCCTGCCTGCACCTCCCACGAGTAGAGCACTCCAAGTAGAGCTTCTGATACACAGTGCATGGGTTTGGTAGGTAAGGTTACAAGTCATGCCTCAGATGCCACAAACTCACTATTCTTACCGACAAATACTCAGTTGTCCTGAATGAATATTTCTTAAAATGCTGTATACCTTTAGGATAACTTCTAGAGACTATAACGGCCTTAAAAATAATTTTTACCTATTACTTTGTTGATTTACAATTTGTCTTTCTAGAAGTCCCAGTCCTCTTCCACATGATTTTTAAACAATATTTGTTGTGGCTAGAAGAGTTAACATAAGACCTACCGTCTACCAGATGTTTTTTTTAGTGTTTTATGTAGTATTGTTGGCAGTGCCGTACAGCAGATCTCCAGAGTTTATTCATCTTCCTTAACTGAGACTTTACACTCCTTGTTTAGTAAATCCGCAATTCCCATGACCCTAACCCTGGCCAACACCATTCCACCATTTGGTTATATGAATTTGACTACTTTAGATACTACATGTTAAGTGTATTCATGCAGTATTTCTCTTTCTGTGACTGGCTTGTTTCATTTAATGTTCTCAAGGGGTTCATCCATGTTGTTGCATATTGCAAAATTTCCTTTTCTCAAGGATAAATTGGATTCCATTGTATGTATAAACCACATATTCTTTCCCCATTCATATGTCGATGGGCATCTTGGTTGTTACCACCTCTTAGCTATTCAGAATCACGTTGCAGTGAACAATGGAGTGCAGGTGTCTCGTTGAGAGCCCGATTTTTGTGCTTTTGGGTCAATACCCACAAGTGTGGTTGCTGGATCATACGGTAGTTCTGCTGTTAGTGTTCTGAGGGAGCTCCCGTCCTTGCAAGCTTGGAAACCCTGCTTTCAGCTGCTCTACAAAAGCAGGTAAAAGGGGATCCTGCATCACTTCCAGTCAGTGTTCTTGATGCTTTCTGTTGTGCGTTTTCTAGATCAACTGGATGACTCTTCTGGCAGCTATGTTATCAAGGATGACACCAAGCCCCACATTCGAATGTGAGTTTGAACAGACTTAGAACCTGGGCGTCCAACCAAAGTGTGGATATTTTTACCCTCCTTGTGTTCCCCCATAGCTCCTTCATCACAGGGGCTTTAGCTCCACTCTGGGGAGAAGTGGTAGATTTCTCTGGGTATATGTGGGAAGCTTTTCCAATATTCCTTCTATCTGGACATCCCATAGATGGTCCCATGGGGACATATTCCCAGGAACCTGGGATAATAGGTAAAGTGAGAGAGATAGAAATACAGGGAGATTATAGTCTCCTTTGAGAGAAAGAGAGAGAGAGAGATGTTAGGCTCCTTTGAAAGAGGGAGAGTGTGAGTCTAGGCTTCGTAGGGAGAGAGATAAAGGGTGAGATGCTAGAATCCTTGGAGAGAGAGAGAGATATGCTAGGCTTCTTTGAGAGAGAGAGGGGGTAGAGAGATGCTGTTCTACTTTGAGAGAGAGAGGGGGTAATGGTTGGCTCCTTTGAGAGAGAGAGTGAGAGAGAGAGAATGTAGGCTCCTTTGAGAAAAGAGAGATATACAGAGACAGAGAGATGCTATGCTTCGAGAGAGAGAGGGATGCTAGTCTCTTTTGAAAGAGAGAGAGAGTTACATGCTAGTCTCCTTTCACAGAGAGAGAAACAGAGAGAGATGCACAGAGAGAGATGATAGGCTCTTTTGTGAGAGAGAGAGAGGGATAATAGGCCACTCTGAGAGAGAGAGAGGGGGGTTGAGAGATTCTAGGTTCCTTAGAGAGTAAGAGAGATATACAGAGACAGAGAGATGCTAGGCTCCTTTGAGAGAGATGCTAGGCTCATTACAGAGAGAGACAGCGGGACAGTGAAGAGAGAGTATCTAGACTAATTTGAGAGAGAGAGAGAAATGCTTGGCTTATTATAGAGAGAGAGACAGACAGAGATGCTATGCAACTCTTAGAGAGAGATTCTAGACTACTGTGAGAAAGAGAGAGAGATGCTAGACACCTTTGAGAGAAAGAGATAGATGCTAGGATCATTTGAGAAAGAGAGAGAGATACTAGACTCATTTGAGAGAGTGAGAGGGAGATACATGCTAGACAACTTAGAGAGAGAGATAGACAGAGAGACACTGAGAGATGATAGGCCCCTTTGTGAGAAGGAGAGATAGAAAGACAGGGAGTTGCTAGGCTCCTTTGGGAGAGACAGAGAGAGAGATGATTGGCTTCTTTGAGAGAGAGAGGGAGAGATATTCTAGGCTACTTTGAGAGAAAGAGAGATATACAGTAACAGAGATATGCTAGGCTCCTTCGATTGAGAGAGACATGCTCGGCTCCTTTGAATGAGAGAGATAAAGGGATACATGCAAGGCTCCGTTGAGAGACACAGAGAGAGAGTGAGGGATGCTAGGCTCCTTGGAGAGAAAGAGAGAAAAAAGACGGAGATTCTAGTCTCCTTTGAGAAAAAGAGATATAGATAGACAGAGAGATGGTAAGCTCTTTTGAAAGAGAGAGAGTGTGATGCTAGTCTTCTTAGTGAGAGTGAGAAAGAGAGAGATGCTAGAATCCTTTGAGAGAGAGAGAGAGATGCTAGTCTCCTTTGAAAGAGAGCGAGTGTGATGGTAGGTATCTTATCGAGATGGAGAAAGATAGAGATCCTAGAATCCCTTTAGAGAGAGAGAGAAAGGGATGCTAGTACACTTTGACGGGGAGGGAGGGAGAGGGAGAGACGATTTACTCCTTGGAGAGAGAAAGAGTGAGAAGGTTGACACTGTTGAGAGCGAGAGAGAGAGAGGGAGAGAAATGCTAAGCTGCTTCGAGACAAAGAGAGAGGGAGAGATAGAGATATGCTAGGCTACTTTGAGAGAGAGGGAGGGAGAGATATGCTAGGCTCCTTAGAGAGAGAAAGCGGGATAGATTTGCTAGGCTTCTTTGAGAGAGAGAGAGAGAGCCCGGGAGAGACAGAGAGAGAGATGCTAGGCTCCTTTTAGAGAAAGAAAGATATAGAGAGACAGAGAGACTCCTGGCTACTTTGATAGAGAGAGTGATGCTAGACTCCTTTGAAAGAGAGACAGAGAGAGATACATGCTAGGTTCCGTTGCGAGAGAGAGAGACAGACAGAGAGAGATGAAAGACTCGTTAGAGAGAGGGAGAGAGAGTGAGGGATGCTCGGCGCTTTTGAGAGAAAGAGGGAGATAGAAAGACAGGGAGATTGTAGGCTCCTTTGAGAGAGAGAGAGAGAGAGAGAGAGATGCAAATCTTCTTAAGAGAGAGGAAGAGAGAGAGATGCTTGGCTCCATTGACAGAGAGAGATGCTGAGCTCCTTTGAGAGACAGAGAGAGAGAGATGCTACTCTACTTTGAGAGTGAGAGACATAGGGATGCTAGACTCCTTTCAGAGAGAGAGAGTTGTATATGCAAGGATTCTTTGAGAGAGGCAGAGTGAGGGAGAGTGATTCTAGTCTCCTTTGAGAGAAAGAGAGAAAGGTAGAAAGAGAGATGCTGGGCAGATTTGAAAGAGAAAGAGTGTGATGCAAGGTCTCTTACGGAGACAGAGAAAGTGAGATGCTAATATCCTTTGATATATATATATGTATATATATGTATATATACTATACTTCTTTGAGAGAGACAGAAAGAGAGGGAGAGAGATGCTATTCTACTTTAAGAGAGAGAGAGAGAGGGCTGGTAGGCTCCTTTGAGATAGAGATAGAGAGAAATGGTAGGCTTCTTTGAGAGAGAGAGTGAGAGAGAGAGTATCTAGTCTGATTTGGGAGGAAGAGAGAAATGTAGACGGATAGATATTAGGCTCCTTTGAAAGACAGACAGTGTGATGCAAGGCTTCTTAGGGAGAGAGAGGAAGAGAGCGATGCTAGAATCCTTTGAGAGAGAGAGAGAGATGCCAGGCTTCTTTGAGAGAGAGAGAGTCAGAGTGAGACAGAGAGATAGAGATTCTAAGTTCCTTTGAGAGAGTGAGAGCAATACACGCCGGCTCCTTGAGAGAGAGATAAACAGAGAGACAGAGAGAGAGGGAGAGAGAAGATAGGCTCCTTAGAGAGAGAGAGAGGTTGAGGGATGCTAGGCTCCTTTGAGAGAAATAGAGAGAGATAGAAAGACTGAGATTCTAGTCTATTTGAGAGAAAGAGGGAGAGATAGAGAGATGTTATGCTCCTTTGAAAGAGGGAGAGTGTGGTGCTAGGATTCTTAGGGAGAGAGAGAATTAGAGAGATGCTAGAATCTTAGAGAGAGAGAGAGAGAGAGAGAGATGCTAGGCTTCTCTGAGAGAGAGACAGAGTGAGACAGAGAGATAGAGATTCTGGGTTCCTTTGAGAGAGAGAGAGCAATACATGCTGGCTCTTTGAGAGAGAGATAAACAGAGAGAGACAGAGAGGATATAGGCTCCTTTGAGAGAGACATGCTAGGATTCTTTGAGAGAATTAAGTAAAGAGAAAAAGTATGCAATTATACTGACTTTTATAATTACCTATAGAAGTACATTTACCAGTGTTTTCTGTTTGTTTGGATTCAGATAGCTGTCTCATTTAATTTAATTATTCAGTCTGAAGAAATTCCTGTAGCATTTATATTCCTTGTGTAGTTGTAATTCACATGTCATACAGTTCATCCCCTTAAAATACACAATAGAGTGGTGGCTGGTATATTCGCAGAGCTGTGCCACCATTGCTACCATCAATTTTCAGATATTTTCATTATGACACAAGGGAGAACTGTCCCTAGCCGTAGGTAATCACGAATCTACTTTCTGTCCTGTAGGCTCGGCTCTTCTGGACATTTCCTATAAGTGAGAATCATACAATGTGTGAATCTTTGTGTTTTCCTCCAGTTAGCATGAAAACTTAGGGTTTCACCCATGTTGTGTGTATCAGAACTTCATATTTCTCATGGCTGAATAATTCTCTCCCTTTAATGTTCCTTGTAAGACATGTCAGCTAGCAACAAGTTTCCTCAGTTTTTATTTACCTAAGGATGTCTTTTTTCACCTTCATCTGTGAAAGGTAATTTGCTGGATATAAGATTCTTGTTTGAGTTTTTACTTCCAGCAATGAGAACATGTTGTCCCCACTGCCTTCCAACTGCTATCATGTCTGATGAGAAGTCAGCTGTTAAGCTTACTGGAGTGTACATGTATATCACTTTATTTTTCTCTTTTTGCCTATAAGATCTTTATCTTTGGCTTTCGGTATTTTGCCTATGATGTGCCCAGATGGAGTGCTCTTTGTGTGTATGCTACTTGGAATTTATAGAGTTTCTTGGATGTATGTATTGCTTTTTGGTCACATTTTGGGAATTTTCTGCCATTAAATACTTTAAATATTTTTCTGTTCCTTTCTCCAATCCTGCTTGTATTCGCAATGCACGTGTGGCTGCACTTATTGATGCCCCACATTTCTCTGTGGCTCTTCGTTTTGCTTCACTCATTAATTTTTCTCTCTGTTCTGCAAAATCCATAGTCTCCATGGATCTCGCTTTAAGTTGGCTGCTGGTTACTTCTGCCAGCTCAAATCTACATTTTGGTTATGGTTCTTAACTCCAAGATTTCCATTTGGTTCTAAAAAAATACAATTTCTACCTCTCAATAGTATTCTCTCTTTGATGAGCTTTTTTCACTGTACCTTCCTTTAGCTCTTTACGTATGAGAGCTGTGAGGAAAGGTACCCACTTTGTCCCTGCCTGCACCTCCCAGGAGTAGAGCACTCCAAGTAGAGCTTCTGATACACAGTGCATGGGTTTGGTAGGTAAGGTTACAAGTCATGCCTCAGATGCCACAAACTCACTATTCTTACCGACAAATACTCAGTTGTCCTGAATGAATATTTCTTAAAATGCTGTATACCTTTAGGATAACTTCTAGAGACTATAACGGCCTTAAAAATAATTTTTACCTATTACTTTGTTGATTTACAATTTGTCTTTCTAGAAGTCCCAGTCCTCTTCCACATGATTTTTAAACAATATTTGTTGTGGCTAGAAGAGTTAACATAAGACCTACCGTCTACCAGATGTTTTTTTTAGTGTTTAATGTAGTATTGTTGGCAGTGCCGTACAGCAGATCTCCAGAGTTTATTCATCTTCCTTAACTGAGACTTTACACTCCTTGTTTAGTAAATCTGCAATTCCCATGACCCTAACCCTGGCCAACACCATTCCACCATTTGGTTATATGAATTTGACTACTTTAGATACTACATGTTAAGTGTATTCATGCAGTATTTCTCTTTCTGTGACTGGCTTGTTTCATTTAATGTTCTCAAGGGGTTCATCCATGTTGTTGCATATTGCAAAATTTCCTTTTCTCAAGGATAAATTGGATTCCATTGTATGTATAAACCACATATTCTTTCCCCATTCATATGTCGATGGGCATCTTGGTTGTTACCACCTCTTAGCTATTCAGAATCACGTTGCAGTGAACAATGGAGTGCAGGTGTCTCGTTGAGAGCCCGATTTTAGTACTTTTGGGTCAATACCCACAAGTGTGGTTGCTGGATCATACGGTAGTTCTGCTGTTAGTGTTCTGAGGGAGCTCCCGTCCTTGCAAGCTTGGAAACCCTGCTTTCAGCTGCTCTAAAAAGCAGGTAAAAGGGGATCCTGCATCACTTCCAGTCAGTGTTCTTGATGCTTTCTGTTGTGCGTTTTCTAGATCAACTGGATGACTCTTCTGGCAGCTATGTTATCAAGGATGACACCAAGCCCCACATTCTAATGTGAGTTTGAACAGACTTAGAACCTGGGCGTCCAACCAAAGTGTGGATATTTTTACCCTCCTTGTGTTCCCCCATAGCTCCTTCCTCACAGGGGCTTTAGCTCCACTCTGGGGAGAACTGGTAGATTTCTCTGGGTGTATGTGGGAAGCTTTTCCAATATTCCTTCTATCTGGACATCCCATAGATGGTCCCATGGGGACATATTCCCAGGAACCTGGGATAATAGGTAAAGTGAGAGAGATAGAAATACAGGGAGATTATAGTCTCCTTTGAGAGAAAGAGAGAGAGAGAGATGTTAGGCTCCTTTGAATGATGGAGAGTGTGAGTCTAGGCTTCGTAGGGAGAGAGATAAAGGGTGAGATGCTAGAATCCTTGGACAGAGAGAGAGATATGCTAGGCTTCTTTGAGAGAGAGAGGGGGGAGAGAGATGCTGGTCTACTTTGAGAGAGAGAGGGGTTAATGGTTGGCTCCTTTGAGAGAGAGAGTGAGAGAGAGAGAGAATATAGGCTCCTTTGAAAAAAGAGAGATATACAGAGACAGAGAGATGCTATGCTTCGAGAGAGAGAGGGATGCTAGTCTCTTTTGAAAGAGAGAGAGAGTTACATGCTAGTCTCCTTTCACAGAGAGAGAAACAGAGAGAGATGCACAGAAAGAGATGATAGGCTCTTTTGTGAGAGAGAGAGAGGGATAATAGGCCACTCTGAGAGAGAGAGGGGGGGGTTGAGAGATTCTAGGTTCCTTAGAGAGTAAGAGAGATATACAGAGACAGAGAGATGCTAGGCTCCTTTGAGAGAGATGCTAGGCTCATTACAGAGAGAGACAGCGGGACAGTGAAGAGAGAGTATCTAGACTAATTTGAGAGAGAGAGAGAAAAGCTTGGCTTATTATAGAGAGAGAGACAGACAGAGATGCTATGCAACTCTTAGAGAGAGATTCTAGACTACTGTGAGAAAGAGAGAGAGATGCTAGACACCTTTGAGAGAAAGAGATAGATGCTAGGATCATTTGAGAAAGAGAGAGAGATACTAGACTCATTTGAGAGAGAGAGAGGGAGATACATGCTAGACAACTTAGAGAGAGAGATAGACAGAGAGACACTGAGAGATGATAGGCCCCTTTGTGAGAAGGAGAGATAGAAAGACAGGGAGTTGCTAGGCTCCTTTGGGAGAGACAGAGAGAGAGATGATTGGCTTCTTTGAGAGAGAGAGGGAGAGATATTCTAGGCTACTTTGAGAGAAAGAGAGATATACAGTAACAGAGATATGCTAGGCTCCTTCGAGTGAGAGAGGCATGCTCGGCTCCTTTGAATGAGAGAGATAAAGGGATACATGCAAGGCTCCGTTGAGAGACACAGAGAGAGAGTGAGGGATGATAGGCTCCTTGGAGAGAAAGAGAGAAAAAAGACGGAGATTCTAGTCTCCTTTGAGAAAAAGATAGATAGTTAGACAGAGAGATGGTAAGCTCTTTTGAAAGAGAGAGAGTGTGATGCTAGACTTCTTACTGAGAGTGAGAAAGAGAGTGATGCTAGAATCCTTTGAGAGAGAGAGAGAGAGAGATGCTAGTCTCCTTTGAAAGAGAGCGAGTGTGATGGTAGGTACCTTATCGAGATGGAGAAAGATAGAGATCCTAGAAACCCTTTAGAGAGAGAGAGAAAGGGATGCTAGTACACTTTGACGGGGAGGGAGGGAGAGGGAGAGACGATTTACTCCTTGGAGAGAGAAAGAGTGAGAAGGTTGACACTGTTGAGAGCGAGAGAGAGAGAGGGAGAGAAATGCTAAGCTGCTTCGAGACAAAGAGAGAGGGAGAGATAGAGATATGCTAGGCTACTTTGAGAGAGAGGGAGGGAGAGATATGCTAGGCTCCTTAGAGAGAGAAAGCGGGATAGATTTGCTAGGCTTCTTTGAGAGAGAGAGAGAGAGCCCGGGAGAGACAGAGAGAGAGATGCTAGGCTCCTTTTAGAGAAAGAAAGATATAGAGAGACAGAGAGACTCCAGGCTACTTTGATAGAGAGAGTGATGCTAGACTCCTTTGAAAGAGAGACAGAGAGAGATACATGCTAGGTTCCGTTGCGAGAGAGAGAGACAGACAGAGAGAGATGAAAGACTCGTTAGAGAGAGGGAGAGAGAGTGAGGGATGCTCGGCGCTTTTGAGAGAAAGAGGGAGATAGAAAGACAGGGAGATTGTAGGCTCCTTTGAGAGAGAGAGAGAGAGAGAGAGAGATGCAAATCTTCTTGAGAGAGAGGAAGAGAGAGAGATGCTTGGCTCCATTGAGAGAGAGAGATGCTGAGCTCCTTATAGAGACAGAGAGAGAGAGAGATGCTACTCTACTTTGAGAGTGAGAGACATAGGGATGCTAGACTCCTTTCAGAGAGAGAGAGTTATATATGCAAGGATTCTTTGAGAGAGGCAGAGTGAGGGAGAGTGATTCTAGTCTCCTTTGAGAGAAAGAGAGAAAGGTAGAAAGAGAGATGCTGGGCAGATTTGAAAGAGAAAGAGTGTGATGCAAGGTCTCTTACGGAGACAGAGAAAGTGAGATGCTAATATCCTTTGATATATATATATATATATATATATATATATATATATATATATATATATATATATATATATATATATATATATATATATGTATATATACTATACTTCTTTGAGAGAGACAGAGAGAGAGGGAGAGAGATGTTATTCTACTTTAAGAGAGAGAGAGAGAGAGGGCTGGTAGGCTCCTTTGAGATAGAGATAGAGAGAGATGGTAGGCTTCTTTGAGAGAGAGAGTGAGAGAGAGTGTGTCTAGTCTGCTTTGGGAGGAAGAGAGAAATGTAGACGGATAGATATTAGGCTCCTTTGAAAGACAGACAGTGTGATGCTAGGCTTCTTAGGGAGAGAGAGAAAGAGAGCGATGCTAGAATCCTTTGAGAGAGAGAGAGAGATGCCAGGCTTCTTTGAGAGAGAGAGAGTCAGAGTGAGACAGAGAGATAGAGATTCTAAGTTCCTTTGAGAGAGTGAGAGCAATACACGCTGGCTCCTTGAGAGAGAGATAAACAGAGAGACAGAGAGAGAGGGAGAGAGAAGATAGGCTCCTTAGAGAGAGAGAGAGGTTGAGGGATGCTAGGCTCCTTTGAGAGAAATAGAGAGAGATAGAAAGACTGAGATTCTAGTCTATTTGAGAGAAAGAGGGAGAGATAGAGAGATGTTATGCTCCTTTGAAAGAGGGAGAGTGTGGTGCTAGGCTTCTTAGGGAGAGAGACAATTTGAGAGATGCTAGAATCTTAGAGAGAGAGAGAGAGAGAGAGAGATGCTAGGCTTCTCTGAGAGAGAGACAGAGTGAGACAGAGAGATAGAGATTCTGGGTTCCTTTGAGAGAGAGAGAGCAATACATGCTGGCTCTTTGAGAGAGAGATAAACAGAGAGAGACAGAGAGGATATAGGCTCCTTTGAGAGTGACATGCTAGGATTCTTTGAGAGAATTAAGTAAAGAGAAAAAGTATGCAATTATACTGACTTTTATAATTACCTATAGAAGTACATTTACCAGTGTTTTCTGTTTGTTTGGATTCAGATAGCTGTCTCATTTAATTTAATTATTCAGTCTGAAGAAATTCCTGTAGCATTTATATTCCTTGTGTAGGTGTAATTCACATGTCATACAATTCATCCCCTTAAAATACACAATAGAGTGGTGGCTGGTATATTCGCAGAGCTGTGCCACCATTGCTACCATCAATTTTCAGATATTTTCATTATGACACAAGGGAGAACTGTCCCTAGCCGTAGGTAATCACGAATCTACTTTCTGTCCTGTAGGCTCGGCTCTTCTGGACATTTCCTATAAGTGAGAATCATACAATGTGTGAATCTTTGTGTTTTCCTCCAGTTAGCATGAAAACTTAGGGTTTCACCCATGTTGTGTGTATCAGAACTTCATATTTCTCATGGCTGAATAATTCTCTCCCTTTAATGTTCCTTGTAAGACATGTCAGCTAGCAACAAGTTTCCTCAGTTTTTATTTACCTAAGGATGTCTTTTTTCACCTTCATCTGTGAAAGGTAATTTGCTGGATATAAGATTCTTGTTTGAGTTTTTACTTCCAGCAATGAGAACATGTTGTCCCCACTGCCTTCCAACTGCTATCATGTCTGATGAGAAGTCAGCTGTTAAGCTTACTGGAGTGTACATGTATATCACGTTATTTTTCTCTTTTTTGCCTATAAGATCTTTATCTTTGGCTTTTGGTATTTTGCCTATGATGTGCCCAGATGGAGTGCTCTTTGTGTGTATGCTACTTGGAATTTATAGAGTTTCTTGGATGTATGTATTGCTTTTTGGTCACATTTTGGGAATTTTCTGCCATTAAATACTTTAAATATTTTTCTGTTCCTTTCTCCAATCCTGCTTGTATTCGCAATGCACGTGTGGCTGCACTTATTGATGCCCCACATTTCTCTGTGGCTCTTCGTTTTGCTTCACTCATTAATTTTTCTCTCTGTTCTGCAAAATCCATAGTCTCCATGGATCTCGCTTTAAGTTGGCTGCTGGTTACTTCTGCCAGCTCAAATCTACATTTTGGTTATGGTTCTTAACTCCAAGATTTCCATTTGGTTCTAAAAAAATACAATTTCTACCTCTCAATAGTATTCTCTCTTTGATGAGCTTTTTTCACTGTACCTTCCTTTAGCTCTTTACGTATGAGAGCTGTGAGGAAAGGTACCCACTTTGTCCCTGCCTGCACCTCCCAGGAGTAGAGCACTCCAAGTAGAGCTTCTGATACACAGTGCATGGGTTTGGTAGGTAAGGTTACAAGTCATGCCTCAGATGCCACAAACTCACTATTCTTACCGACAAATACTCAGTTGTCCTGAATGAATATTTCTTAAAATGCTGTATACCTTTAGGATAACTTCTAGAGACTATAACGGCCTTAAAAATAATTTTTACCTATTACTTTGTTGATTTACAATTTGTCTTTCTAGAAGTCCCAGTCCTCTTCCACATGATTTTTAAACAATATTTGTTGTGGCTAGAAGAGTTAACATAAGACCTACCGTCTACCAGATGTTTTTTTTAGTGTTTAATGTAGTATTGTTGGCAGTGCCGTACAGCAGATCTCCAGAGTTTATTCATCTTCCTTAACTGAGACTTTACACTCCTTGTTTAGTAAATCCGCAATTCCCATGACCCTAACCCTGGCCAACACCATTCCACCATTTGGTTAGATGAATTTGACTACTTTAGATACTACATGTTAAGTGTATTCATGCAGTATTTCTCTTTCTGTGACTGGCTTGTTTCATTTAATGTTCTCAAGGGGTTCATCCATGTTGTTGCATATTGCAAAATTTCCTTTTCTCAAGGATAAATTGGATTCCATTGTATGTATAAACCACATATTCTTTCCCCATTCATATGTCGATGGGCATCTTGGTTGTTACCACCTCTTAGCTATTCAGAATCACGTTGCAGTGAACAATGGAGTGCAGGTGTCTCGTTGAGAGCCTGATTTTAGTCCTTTTGGGTCAATACCCACAAGTGTGGTTGCTGGATCATACGGTAGTTCTGCTGTTAGTGTTCTGAGGGAGCTCCCGTCCTTGCAAGCTTGGAAACCCTGCTTTCAGCTGCTCTACAAAAGCAGGTAAAAGGGGATCCTGCATCACTTCCAGTCAGTGTTCTTGATGCTTTCTGTTGTGCGTTTTCTAGATCAACTGGATGACTCTTCTGGCAGCTATGTTATCAAGGATGACACCAAGCCCCACATTCGAATGTGAGTTTGAACAGACTTAGAACCTGGGCGTCCAACCAAAGTGTGGATATTTTTACCCTCCTTGTGTTCCCCCATAGCTCCTTCCTCACAGGGGCTTTAGCTCCACTCTGGGGAGAAGTGGTAGATTTCTCTGGGTGTATGTGGGAAGCTTTTCCAATATTCCTTCTATGTGGACATCCCATAGATGGTCCCATGGGGACATATTCCCAGGAACCTGGGATAATAGGTAAAGTGAGAGAGATAGAAATACAGGGAGATTATAGTCTCCTTTGAGAGAAAGAGAGAGAGAGAGATGTTAGGCTCCTTTGAAAGAGGGTGAGTGTGAGTCTAGGCTTCGTAGGGAGAGAGATAAAGGGTGAGATGCTAGAATCCTTGGAGAGAGAGAGAGATATGCTAGGCTTCTTTGAGAGAGAGAGGGGGGAGAGAGATGCTGGTCTACTTTGAGAGAGAGAGGGGGTAATGGTTGGCTCCTTTGAGAGAGAGAGTGAG
Organism: Manis pentadactyla; assembly: GCF_030020395.1. Taxonomy (NCBI): domain Eukaryota; kingdom Metazoa; phylum Chordata; class Mammalia; order Pholidota; family Manidae; genus Manis; species Manis pentadactyla. Next base: position 77,835,896 of record NC_080033.1, read on the forward strand.
AGAGAGAGAATCTAGGCTCCTTTGAAAAAAGAGAGATATACAGAGACAGAGAGATGCTATGCTTCGAGAGAGAGAGGGATGCTAGTCTCTTTTGAAAGAGAGAGAGAGTTACATGCTAGTCTCCTTTCACAGAGAGAGAAACAGAGAGAGAAGCACAGAGAGAGATGATAGGCTCTTTTGTGAGAGAGAGAGAGGGATAATAGGCCACTCTGAGAGAGAGAGAGGGGGGTTGAGAGATTCTAGGTTCCTTAGAGAGTAAGAGAGATATACAGAGACAGAGAGATGCTAGGCTCCTTTGAGAGAGATGCTAGGCTCATTACAGAGAGAGACAGCGGGACAGTGAAGAGAGAGTATCTAGACTAATTTGAGAGAGAGAGAGAAATGCTTGGCTTATTATAGAGAGAGAGACAGACAGAGATGCTATGCAACTCTTAGAGAGAGATTCTAGACTACTGTGAGAAAGAGAGAGAGATGCTAGACACCTTTGAGAGAAAGAGATAGATGCTAGAATCATTTGAGAAAGAGAGAGAGATACTAGACTCATTTGAGAGAGAGAGAGGGAGATACATGCTAGACAACTTAGAGAGAGAGATAGACAGAGAGACACTGAGAGATGATAGGCCCCTTTGTGAGAAGGAGAGATAGAAAGACAGGGAGTTGCTAGGCTCCTTTGGGAGAGACAGAGAGAGAGATGATTGGCTTCTTTGAGAGAGAGAGGGAGAGATATTCTAGGCTACTTTGAGAGAAAGAGAGATATACAGTAACAGAGATATGCTAGGCTCCTTCGAGTGAGAGAGACATGCTCGGCTCCTTTGAATGAGAGAGATAAAGGGATACATGCAAGGCTCCGTTGAGAGACACAGAGAGAGAGTGAGGGATGCTAGGCTCCTTGGAGAGAAAGAGAGAAAAAAGACGGAGATTCTAGTCTCCTTTGAGAAAAAGAGATATAGTTAGACAGAGAGATGGTAAGCTCTTTTGAAAGAGAGAGAGTGTGATGCTAGTCTTCTTAGTGAGAGTGAGAAAGAGATAGATGCTAGAATCCTTTGAGAGAGAGAGAGAGATGCTAGTCTCCTTTGAAAGAGAGCGAGTGTGATGGTAGGTATCTTATCGAGATGGAGAAAGATAGAGATCCTAGAATCCCTTTAGAGAGAGAGAGAAAGGGATGCTAGTACACTTTGACGGGGAGGGAGGGAGAGGGAGAGACGATTTACTCCTTGGAGAGAGAAAGAGTGAGAAGGTTGACACTGTTGAGAGCGAGAGAGAGAGAGGGAGAGAAATGCTAAGCTGCTTCGAGACAAAGAGAGAGGGAGAGATAGAGATATGCTAGGCTACTTTGAGAGAGAGGGAGGGAGAGATATGCTGGGCTCCTTAGAGAGAGAAAGCGGGATAGATTTGCTAGGCTTCTTTGAGAGAGAGAGAGAGAGCCCGGGAGAGACAGAGAGAGAGATGCTAGGCTCCTTTTAGAGAAAGAAAGATATAGAGAGACAGAGAGACTCCAGGCTACTTTGATAGAGAGAGTGATGCTAGACTCCTTTGAAAGAGAGACAGAGAGAGATACATGCTAGGTTCCGTTGCGAGAGAGAGAGACAGACAGAGAGAGATGAAAGACTCGTTAGAGAGAGGGAGAGAGAGTGAGGGATGCTCGGCGCTTTTGAGAGAAAGAGGGAGATAGAAAGACAGGGAGATTGTAGGCTCCTTTGAGAGAGAGAGAGAGAGAGAGAGATGCAAATCTTCTTGAGAGAGAGGAAGAGAGAGAGATGCTTGGCTCCATTGAGAGAGAGAGATGCTGAGCTCCTTTGAGAGACAGAGAGAGAGAGATGCTACTCTACTTTGAGAGTGAGAGACATAGGGATGCTAGACTCCTTTCAGAGAGAGAGAGTTGTATATGCAAGGATTCTTTGAGAGAGGCAGAGTGAGGGAGAGTGATTCTAGTCTCCTTTGAGAGAAAGAGAGAAAGGTAGAAAGAGAGATGCTGGGCAGATTTGAAAGAGAAAGAGTGTGATGCAAGGTCTCTTACGGAGACAGAGAAAGTGAGATGCTAATATCCTTTGATATATATATATGTATATATATGTATATATACTATACTTCTTTGAGAGAGAAAGAGAGAGAGGGAGAGAGATGCTATTCTACTTTAAGAGAGAGAGAGAGAGGGCTGGTAGGCTCCTTTGAGATAGAGATAGAGAGAAATGGTAGGCTTCTTTGAGAGAGAGAGTGAGAGATAGAGTGTCTAGTCTGATTTGGGAGGAAGAGAGAAATGTAGACGGATAGATATTAGGCTCCTTTGAAAGACAGACAGTGTGATGCTAGGCTTCTTAGGGAGAGAGAGAAAGAGAGCGATGCTAGAATCCTTTGAGAGAGAGAGAGAGAGATGCTAGGCTTCTTTGAGAGAGAGAGAGTCAGAGTGAGACAGAGAGATAGAGATTCTAAGTTCCTTTGAGAGAGTGAGAGCAATACACGCTGGCTCCTTGAGAGAGAGATAAACAGAGAGACAGAGAGAGAGGGAGAGAGAAGATAGGCTCCTTAGAGAGAGAGAGAGGTTGAGGGATGCTAGGCTCCTTTGAGAGAAATAGAGAGAGATAGAAAGACTGAGATTCTAGTCTATTTGAGAGAAAGAGGGAGAGATAGAGAGATGTTATGCTCCTTTGAAAGAGGGAGAGTGTGGTGCTAGGCTTCTTAGGGAGAGAGAGAATTTGAGAGGTGCTAGAATCTTAGAGATAGAGAGAGAGAGAGATGCTAGGCTTCTCTGAGAGAGAGACAGAGTGAGACAGAGAGATAGAGATTCTGGGTTCCTTTGAGAGAGAGAGAGCAATACATGCTGGCTCTTTGAGAGAGAGATAAACAGAGAGAGACAGAGAGGATATAGGCTCCTTTGAGAGAGACATGCTAGGATTCTTTGAGAGAATTAAGTAAAGAGAAAAAGTATGCAATTATACTGACTTTTATAATTACCTATAGAAGTACATTTCCCTGTGTTTTCTGTTTGTTTGGATTCAGATAGCTGTCTCATTTAATTTAATTATTCAGTCTGAAGAAATTCCTGTAGCATTTATATTCCTTGTGTAGTTGTAATTCAAATGTCATACAATTCATCCCCTTAAAATACACAATAGAGTGGTGGCTGGTATATTCGCAGAGCTGTGCCACCATTGCTACCATCAATTTTCAGATATTTTCATTATGACACAAGGGAGAACTGTCCCTAGCCGTAGGTAATCACGAATCTACTTTCTGTCCTGTAGGCTCGGCTCTTCTGGACATTTCCTATAAGTGAGAATCATACAATGTGTGAATCTTTGTGTTTTCCTCCAGTTAGCATGAAAACTTAGGGTTTCACCCATGTTGTGTGTATCAGAACTTCATATTTCTCATGGCTGAATAATTCTCTCCCTTTAATGTTCCTTGTAAGACATGTCAGCTAGCAACAAGTTTCCTCAGTTTTTATTTACCTAAGGATGTCTTTTTTCACCTTCATCTGTGAAAGGTAATTTGCTGGATATAAGATTCTTGTTTGAGTTTTTACTTCCAGCAATGAGAACATGTTGTCCCCACTGCCTTCCAACTGCTATCATGTCTGATGAGATGTCAGCTGTTAAGCTTACTGGAGTGTACATGTATATCACTTTATTTTTCTCTTTTTGCCTATAAGATCTTTATCTTTGGCTTTCGGTATTTTGCCTATGATGTGCCCAGATGGAGTGCTCTTTGTGTGTATGCTACTTGGAATTTATAGAGTTTCTTGGATGTATGTATTGCTTTTTGGTCACATTTTGGGAATTTTCTGCCATTAAATACTTTAAATATTTTTCTGTTCCTTTCTCCAATCCTGCTTGTATTCGCATTGCACGTGTGGCTGCACTTATTGATGCCCCACATTTCTCTGTGGCTCTTCGTTTTGCTTCACTCATTAATTTTTCTCTCTGTTCTGCAAAATCCATAGTCTCCATGGATCTCGCTTTAAGTTGGCTGCTGGTTACTCCTGCCAGCTCAAATCTACATTTTGGTTATGGTTCTTAACTCCAAGATTTCCATTTGGTTCTAAAAAAATACAATTTCTACCTCTCAATAGTATTCTCTCTTTGATGAGCTTTTTTCACTGTACCTTCCTTTAGCTCTTTACGTATGAGAGCTGTGAGGAAAGGTACCCACTTTGTCCCTGCCTGCACCTCCCACGAGTAGAGCACTCCAAGTAGAGCTTCTGATACACAGTGCATGGGTTTGGTAGGTAAGGTTACAAGTCATGCCTCAGATGCCACAAACTCACTATTCTTACCGACAAATACTCAGTTGTCCTGAATGAATATTTCTTAAAATGCTGTATACCTTTAGGATAACTTCTAGAGACTATAACGGCCTTAAAAATAATTTTTACCTATTACTTTGTTGATTTACAATTTGTCTTTCTAGAAGTCCCAGTCCTCTTCCACATGATTTTTAAACAATATTTGTTGTGGCTAGAAGAGTTAACATAAGACCTACCGTCTACCAGATGTTTTTTTTAGTGTTTAATGTAGTATTGTTGGCAGTGCCGTACAGCAGATCTCCAGAGTTTATTCATCTTCCTTAACTGAGACTTTACACTCCTTGTTTAGTAAATCCGCAATTCCCATGACCCTAACCCTGGCCAACACCATTCCACCATTTGGTTATATGAATTTGACTACTTTAGATACTACATGTTAAGTGTATTCATGCAGTATTTCTCTTTCTGTGACTGGCTTGTTTCATTTAATGTTCTCAAGGGGTTCATCCATGTTGTTGCATATTGCAAAATTTCCTTTTCTCAAGGATAAATTGGATTCCATTGTATGTATAAACCACATATTCTTTCCCCATTCATATGTCGATGGGCATCTTGGTTGTTACCACCTCTTAGCTATTCAGAATCACGTTGCAGTGAACAATGGAGTGCAGGTGTCTCGTTGAGAGCCCGATTTTAGTCCTTTTGGGTCAATACCCACAAGTGTGGTTGCTGGATCATACGGTAGTTCTGCTGTTAGTGCTCTGAGGGAGCTCCCGTCCTTGCAAGCTTGGAAACCCTGCTTTCAGCTGCTCTACAAAAGCAGGTAAAAGGGGATCCTGCATCACTTCCAGTCAGTGTTCTTGATGCTTTCTGTTGTGCGTTTTCTAGATCAACTGGATGACTCTTCTGGCAGCTATGTTATCAAGGATGACACCAAGCCCCACATTCGAATGTGAGTTTGAACAGACTTAGAACCTGGGCGTCCAACCAAAGTGTGGATATTTTTACCCTCCTTGTGTTCCCCCATAGCTCCTTCCTCACAGGGGCTTTAGCTCCACTCTGGGGAGAAGTGGTAGATTTCTCTGGGTGTATGTGGGAAGCTTTTCCAATATTCCTTCTATGTGGACATCCCATAGATGGTCCCATGGGGACATATTCCCAGGAACCTGGGATAATAGGTAAAGTGAGAGAGATAGAAATACAGGGAGATTATAGTCTCCTTTGAGAGAAAGAGAGAGAGAGAGATGTTAGGCTCCTTTGAAAGAGGGTGAGTGTGAGTCTAGGCTTCGTAGGGAGAGAGATAAAGGGTGAGATGCTAGAATCCTTGGAGAGAGAGAGAGATATGCTAGGCTTCTTTGAGAGAGAGAGGGGGGAGAGAGATGCTGGTCTACTTTGAGAGAGAGAGGGGGTAATGGTTGGCTCCTTTGAGAGAGAGAGTGAGAGAGAGAGAATCTAGGCTCCTTTGAAAAAAGAGAGATATACAGAGACAGAGAGATGCTATGCTTCGAGAGAGAGAGGGATGCTAGTCTCTTTTGAAAGAGAGAGAGAGTTACATGCTAGTCTCCTTTCACAGAGAGAGAAACAGAGAGAGAAGCACAGAGAGAGATGATAGGCTCTTTTGTGAGAGAGAGAGAGGGATAATAGGCCACTCTGAGAGAGAGAGAGGGGGGTTGAGAGATTCTAGGTTCCTTAGAGAGTAAGAGAGATATACAGAGACAGAGAGATGCTAGGCTCCTTTGAGAGAGATGCTAGGCTCATTACAGAGAGAGACAGCGGGACAGTGAAGAGAGAGTATCTAGACTAATTTGAGAGAGAGAGAGAAATGCTTGGCTTATTATAGAGAGAGAGACAGACAGAGATGCTATGCAACTCTTAGAGAGAGATTCTAGACTACTGTGAGAAAGAGAGAGAGATGCTAGACACCTTTGAGAGAAAGAGATAGATGCTAGAATCATTTGAGAAAGAGAGAGAGATACTAGACTCATTTGAGAGAGAGAGAGGGAGATACATGCTAGACAACTTAGAGAGAGAGATAGACAGAGAGACACTGAGAGATGATAGGCCCCTTTGTGAGAAGGAGAGATAGAAAGACAGGGAGTTGCTAGGCTCCTTTGGGAGAGACAGAGAGAGAGATGATTGGCTTCTTTGAGAGAGAGAGGGAGAGATATTCTAGGCTACTTTGAGAGAAAGAGAGATATACAGTAACAGAGATATGCTAGGCTCCTTCGAGTGAGAGAGACATGCTCGGCTCCTTTGAATGAGAGAGATAAAGGGATACATGCAAGGCTCCGTTGAGAGACACAGAGAGAGAGTGAGGGATGCTAGGCTCCTTGGAGAGAAAGAGAGAAAAAAGACGGAGATTCTAGTCTCCTTTGAGAAAAAGAGATATAGTTAGACAGAGAGATGGTAAGCTCTTTTGAAAGAGAGAGAGTGTGATGCTAGTCTTCTTAGTGAGAGTGAGAAAGAGATAGATGCTAGAATCCTTTGAGAGAGAGAGAGAGATGCTAGTCTCCTTTGAAAGAGAGCGAGTGTGATGGTAGGTATCTTATCGAGATGGAGAAAGATAGAGATCCTAGAATCCCTTTAGAGAGAGAGAGAAAGGGATGCTAGTACACTTTGACGGGGAGGGAGGGAGAGGGAGAGACGATTTACTCCTTGGAGAGAGAAAGAGTGAGAAGGTTGACACTGTTGAGAGCGAGAGAGAGAGAGGGAGAGAAATGCTAAGCTGCTTCGAGACAAAGAGAGAGGGAGAGATAGAGATATGCTAGGCTACTTTGAGAGAGAGGGAGGGAGAGATATGCTGGGCTCCTTAGAGAGAGAAAGCGGGATAGATTTGCTAGGCTTCTTTGAGAGAGAGAGAGAGAGCCCGGGAGAGACAGAGAGAGAGATGCTAGGCTCCTTTTAGAGAAAGAAAGATATAGAGAGACAGAGAGACTCCAGGCTACTTTGATAGAGAGAGTGATGCTAGACTCCTTTGAAAGAGAGACAGAGAGAGATACATGCTAGGTTCCGTTGCGAGAGAGAGAGACAGACAGAGAGAGATGAAAGACTCGTTAGAGAGAGGGAGAGAGAGTGAGGGATGCTCGGCGCTTTTGAGAGAAAGAGGGAGATAGAAAGACAGGGAGATTGTAGGCTCCTTTGAGAGAGAGAGAGAGAGAGAGAGATGCAAATCTTCTTGAGAGAGAGGAAGAGAGAGAGATGCTTGGCTCCATTGAGAGAGAGAGATGCTGAGCTCCTTTGAGAGACAGAGAGAGAGAGATGCTACTCTACTTTGAGAGTGAGAGACATAGGGATGCTAGACTCCTTTCAGAGAGAGAGAGTTGTATATGCAAGGATTCTTTGAGAGAGGCAGAGTGAGGGAGAGTGATTCTAGTCTCCTTTGAGAGAAAGAGAGAAAGGTAGAAAGAGAGATGCTGGGCAGATTTGAAAGAGAAAGAGTGTGATGCAAGGTCTCTTACGGAGACAGAGAAAGTGAGATGCTAATATCCTTTGATATATATATATGTATATATATGTATATATACTATACTTCTTTGAGAGAGAAAGAGAGAGAGGGAGAGAGATGCTATTCTACTTTAAGAGAGAGAGAGAGAGGGCTGGTAGGCTCCTTTGAGATAGAGATAGAGAGAAATGGTAGGCTTCTTTGAGAGAGAGAGTGAGAGATAGAGTGTCTAGTCTGATTTGGGAGGAAGAGAGAAATGTAGACGGATAGATATTAGGCTCCTTTGAAAGACAGACAGTGTGATGCTAGGCTTCTTAGGGAGAGAGAGAAAGAGAGCGATGCTAGAATCCTTTGAGAGAGAGAGAGAGAGATGCTAGGCTTCTTTGAGAGAGAGAGAGTCAGAGTGAGACAGAGAGATAGAGATTCTAAGTTCCTTTGAGAGAGTGAGAGCAATACACGCTGGCTCCTTGAGAGAGAGATAAACAGAGAGACAGAGAGAGAGGGAGAGAGAAGATAGGCTCCTTAGAGAGAGAGAGAGGTTGAGGGATGCTAGGCTCCTTTGAGAGAAATAGAGAGAGATAGAAAGACTGAGATTCTAGTCTATTTGAGAGAAAGAGGGAGAGATAGAGAGATGTTATGCTCCTTTGAAAGAGGGAGAGTGTGGTGCTAGGCTTCTTAGGGAGAGAGAGAATTTGAGAGGTGCTAGAATCTTAGAGATAGAGAGAGAGAGAGATGCTAGGCTTCTCTGAGAGAGAGACAGAGTGAGACAGAGAGATAGAGATTCTGGGTTCCTTTGAGAGAGAGAGAGCAATACATGCTGGCTCTTTGAGAGAGAGATAAACAGAGAGAGACAGAGAGGATATAGGCTCCTTTGAGAGAGACATGCTAGGATTCTTTGAGAGAATTAAGTAAAGAGAAAAAGTATGCAATTATACTGACTTTTATAATTACCTATAGAAGTACATTTCCCTGTGTTTTCTGTTTGTTTGGATTCAGATAGCTGTCTCATTTAATTTAATTATTCAGTCTGAAGAAATTCCTGTAGCATTTATATTCCTTGTGTAGTTGTAATTCAAATGTCATACAATTCATCCCCTTAAAATACACAATAGAGTGGTGGCTGGTATATTCGCAGAGCTGTGCCACCATTGCTACCATCAATTTTCAGATATTTTCATTATGACACAAGGGAGAACTGTCCCTAGCCGTAGGTAATCACGAATCTACTTTCTGTCCTGTAGGCTCGGCTCTTCTGGACATTTCCTATAAGTGAGAATCATACAATGTGTGAATCTTTGTGTTTTCCTCCAGTTAGCATGAAAACTTAGGGTTTCACCCATGTTGTGTGTATCAGAACTTCATATTTCTCATGGCTGAATAATTCTCTCCCTTTAATGTTCCTTGTAAGACATGTCAGCTAGCAACAAGTTTCCTCAGTTTTTATTTACCTAAGGATGTCTTTTTTCACCTTCATCTGTGAAAGGTAATTTGCTGGATATAAGATTCTTGTTTGAGTTTTTACTTCCAGCAATGAGAACATGTTGTCCCCACTGCCTTCCAACTGCTATCATGTCTGATGAGATGTCAGCTGTTAAGCTTACTGGAGTGTACATGTATATCACTTTATTTTTCTCTTTTTGCCTATAAGATCTTTATCTTTGGCTTTCGGTATTTTGCCTATGATGTGCCCAGATGGAGTGCTCTTTGTGTGTATGCTACTTGGAATTTATAGAGTTTCTTGGATGTATGTATTGCTTTTTGGTCACATTTTGGGAATTTTCTGCCATTAAATACTTTAAATATTTTTCTGTTCCTTTCTCCAATCCTGCTTGTATTCGCATTGCACGTGTGGCTGCACTTATTGATGCCCCACATTTCTCTGTGGCTCTTCGTTTTGCTTCACTCATTAATTTTTCTCTCTGTTCTGCAAAATCCATAGTCTCCATGGATCTCGCTTTAAGTTGGCTGCTGGTTACTCCTGCCAGCTCAAATCTACATTTTGGTTATGGTTCTTAACTCCAAGATTTCCATTTGGTTCTAAAAAAATACAATTTCTACCTCTCAATAGTATTCTCTCTTTGATGAGCTTTTTTCACTGTACCTTCCTTTAGCTCTTTACGTATGAGAGCTGTGAGGAAAGGTACCCACTTTGTCCCTGCCTGCACCTCCCACGAGTAGAGCACTCCAAGTAGAGCTTCTGATACACAGTGCATGGGTTTGGTAGGTAAGGTTACAAGTCATGCCTCAGATGCCACAAACTCACTATTCTTACCGACAAATACTCAGTTGTCCTGAATGAATATTTCTTAAAATGCTGTATACCTTTAGGATAACTTCTAGAGACTATAACGGCCTTAAAAATAATTTTTACCTATTACTTTGTTGATTTACAATTTGTCTTTCTAGAAGTCCCAGTCCTCTTCCACATGATTTTTAAACAATATTTGTTGTGGCTAGAAGAGTTAACATAAGACCTACCGTCTACCAGATGTTTTTTTTAGTGTTTAATGTAGTATTGTTGGCAGTGCCGTACAGCAGATCTCCAGAGTTTATTCATCTTCCTTAACTGAGACTTTACACTCCTTGTTTAGTAAATCCGCAATTCCCATGACCCTAACCCTGGCCAACACCATTCCACCATTTGGTTATATGAATTTGACTACTTTAGATACTACATGTTAAGTGTATTCATGCAGTATTTCTCTTTCTGTGACTGGCTTGTTTCATTTAATGTTCTCAAGGGGTTCATCCATGTTGTTGCATATTGCAAAATTTCCTTTTCTCAAGGATAAATTGGATTCCATTGTATGTATAAACCACATATTCTTTCCCCATTCATATGTCGATGGGCATCTTGGTTGTTACCACCTCTTAGCTATTCAGAATCACGTTGCAGTGAACAATGGAGTGCAGGTGTCTCGTTGAGAGCCCGATTTTAGTCCTTTTGGGTCAATACCCACAAGTGTGGTTGCTGGATCATACGGTAGTTCTGCTGTTAGTGCTCTGAGGGAGCTCCCGTCCTTGCAAGCTTGGAAACCCTGCTTTCAGCTGCTCTACAAAAGCAGGTAAAAGGGGATCCTGCATCACTTCCAGTCAGTGTTCTTGATGCTTTCTGTTGTGCGTTTTCTAGATCAACTGGATGACTCTTCTGGCAGCTATGTTATCAAGGATGACACCAAGCCCCACATTCGAATGTGAGTTTGAACAGACTTAGAACCTGGGCGTCCAACCAAAGTGTGGATATTTTTACCCTCCTTGTGTTCCCCCATAGCTCCTTCCTCACAGGGGCTTTAGCTCCACTCTGGGGAGAAGTGGTAGATTTCTCTGGGTGTATGTGGGAAGCTTTTCCAATATTCCTTCTATGTGGACATCCCATAGATGGTCCCATGGGGACATATTCCCAGGAACCTGGGATAATAGGTAAAGTGAGAGAGATAGAAATACAGGGAGATTATAGTCTCCTTTGAGAGAAAGAGAGAGAGAGAGATGTTAGGCTCCTTTGAAAGAGGGTGAGTGTGAGTCTAGGCTTCGTAGGGAGAGAGATAAAGGGTGAGATGCTAGAATCCTTGGAGAGAGAGAGAGATATGCTAGGCTTCTTTGAGAGAGAGAGGGGGGAGAGAGATGCTGGTCTACTTTGAGAGAGAGAGGGGGTAATGGTTGGCTCCTTTGAGAGAGAGAGTGAGAGAGAGAGAATCTAGGCTCCTTTGAAAAAAGAGAGATATACAGAGACAGAGAGATGCTATGCTTCGAGAGAGAGAGGGATGCTAGTCTCTTTTGAAAGAGAGAGAGAGTTACATGCTAGTCTCCTTTCACAGAGAGAGAAACAGAGAGAGAAGCACAGAGAGAGATGATAGGCTCTTTTTTGAGAGAGAGAGAGGGATAATAGGCCACTCTGAGAGAGAGAGAGGGGGGTTGAGAGATTCTAGGTTCCTTAGAGAGTAAGAGAGATATACAGAGACAGAGAGATGCTAGGCTCCTTTGAGAGAGATGCTAGGCTCATTACAGAGAGAGACAGCGGGACAGTGAAGAGAGAGTATCTAGACTAATTTGAGAGAGAGAGAGAAATGCTTGGCTTATTATAGAGAGAGAGACAGACAGAGATGCTATGCAACTCTTAGAGAGAGATTCTAGACTACTGTGAGAAAGAGAGAGAGATGCTAGACACCTTTGAGAGAAAGAGATAGATGCTAGGATCATTTGAGAAAGAGAGAGAGATACTAGACTCATTTGAGAGAGAGAGAGGGAGATACATCCTAGACAACTTAGAGAGAGAGATAGACAGAGAGACACTGAGAGATGATAGGCCCCTTTGTGAGAAGGAGAGATAGAAAGACAGGGAGTTGCTAGGCTCCTTTGGGAGAGACAGAGAGAGAGATGATTGGCTTCTTTGAGAGAGAGAGGGAGAGATATTCTAGGCTACTTTGAGAGAAAGAGAGATATACAGTAACAGAGATATGCTAGGCTCCTTCGAGTGAGAGAGACATGCTCGGCTCCTTTGAATGAGAGAGATAAAGGGATACATGCAAGGCTCCGTTGAGAGACACAGAGAGAGAGTGAGGGATGCTAGGCTCCTTGGAGAGAAAGAGAGAAAAAAGACGGAGATTCTAGTCTCCTTTGAGAAAAAGAGATATAGTTAGACAGAGAGATGGTAAGCTCTTTTGAAAGAGAGAGAGTGTGATGCTAGTCTTCTTAGTGAGAGTGAGAAAGAGAGAGATGCTAGAATCCTTTGAGAGAGAGAGAGAGATGCTAGTCTCCTTTGAAAGAGAGCGAGTGTGATGGTAGGTATCTTATCGAGATGGAGAAAGATAGAGATCCTAGAATCCCTTTAGAGAGAGAGAGAAAGGGATGCTAGTACACTTTGACGGGGAGGGAGGGAGAGGGAGAGACGATTTACTCCTTGGAGAGAGAAAGAGTGAGAAGGTTGACACTGTTGAGAGCGAGAGAGAGAGAGGGAGAGAAATGCTAAGCTGCTTCGAGACAAAGAGAGAGGGAGAGATAGAGATATGCAAGGCTACTTTGAGAGAGAGGGAGGGAGAGATATGCTAGGCTCCTTAGAGAGAGAAAGCGGGATAGATTTGCTAGGCTTCTTTGAGAGAGAGAGAGAGAGCCCGGGAGAGACAGAGAGAGAGATGCTAGGCTCCTTTTAGAGAAAGAAAGATATAGAGAGACAGAGAGACTCCAGGCTACTTTGATAGAGAGAGTGATGCTAGACTCCTTTGAAAGAGAGACAGAGAGAGATACATGCTAGGTTCCGTTGCGAGAGAGAGAGACAGACAGAGAGAGATGAAAGACTCGTTAGAGAGAGGGAGAGAGAGTGAGGGATGCTCGGCGCTTTTGAGAGAAAGAGGGAGATAGAAAGACAGGGAGATTGTAGGCTCCTTTGAGAGAGAGAGAGAGAGAGAGAGAGATGCAAATCTTCTTGAGAGAGAGGAAGAGAGAGAGATGCTTGGCTCCATTGAGAGAGAGAGATGCTGAGCTCCTTTGAGAGACAGAGAGAGAGAGATGCTACTCTACTTTGAGAGTGAGAGACATAGGGATGCTAGACTCCTTTCAGAGAGAGAGAGTTGTATATGCAAGGATTCTTTGAGAGAGGCAGAGTGAGGGAGAGTGATTCTAGTCTCCTTTGAGAGAAAGAGAGAAAGGTAGAAAGAGAGATGCTGGGCAGATTTGAAAGAGAAAGAGTGTGATGCAAGGTCTCTTACGGAGACAGAGAAAGTGAGATGCTAATATCCTTTGATATATATATATGTATATATATGTATATATACTATACTTCTTTGAGAGAGAAAGAGAGAGAGGGAGAGAGATGCTATTCTACTTTAAGAGAGAGAGAGAGAGGGCTGGTAGGCTCCTTTGAGATAGAGATAGAGAGAAATGGTAGGCTTCTTTGAGAGAGAGAGTGAGAGATAGAGTGTCTAGTCTGATTTGGGAGGAAGAGAGAAATGTAGACGGATAGATATTAGGCTCCTTTGAAAGACAGACAGTGTGATGCTAGGCTTCTTAGGGAGAGAGAGAAAGAGAGCGATGCTAGAATCCTTTGAGAGAGAGAGAGAGAGATGCTAGGCTTCTTTGAGAGAGAGAGAGTCAGAGTGAGACAGAGAGATAGAGATTCTAAGTTCCTTTGAGAGAGTGAGAGCAATACACGCTGGCTCCTTGAGAGAGAGATAAACAGAGAGACAGAGAGAGAGGGAGAGAGAAGATAGGCTCCTTAGAGAGAGAGAGAGGTTGAGGGATGCTAGGCTCCTTTGAGAGAAATAGAGAGAGATAGAAAGACTGAGATTCTAGTCTATTTGAGAGAAAGAGGGAGAGATAGAGAGATGTTATGCTCCTTTGAAAGAGGGAGAGTGTGGTGCTAGGCTTCTTAGGGAGAGAGAGAATTTGAGAGGTGCTAGAATCTTAGAGATAGAGAGAGAGAGAGAGAGATGCTAGGCTTCTCTGAGAGAGAGACAGAGTGAGACAGAGAGATAGAGATTCTGGGTTCCTTTGAGAGAGAGAGAGCAATACATGCTGGCTCTTTGAGAGAGAGATAAACAGAGAGAGACAGAGAGGATATAGGCTCCTTTGAGAGAGACATGCTAGGATTCTTTGAGAGAATTAAGTAAAGAGAAAAAGTATGCAATTATACTGACTTTTATAATTACCTATAGAAGTACATTTCCCTGTGTTTTCTGTTTGTTTGGATTCAGATAGCTGTCTCATTTAATTTAATTATTCAGTCTGAAGAAATTCCTGTAGCATTTATATTCCTTGTGTAGTTGTAATTCACATGTCATACAATTCATCCCCTTAAAATACACAATAGAGTGGTGGCTGGTATATTCGCAGAGCTGTGCCACCATTGCTACCATCAATTTTCAGATATTTTCATTATGACACAAGGGAGAACTGTCCCTAGCCGTAGGTAATCACGAATCTACTTTCTGTCCTGTAGGCTCGGCTCTTCTGGACATTTCCTATAAGTGAGAATCATACAATGTGTGAATCTTTGTGTTTTCCTCCAGTTAGCATGAAAACTTAGGGTTTCACCCATGTTGTGTGTATCAGAACTTCATATTTCTCATGGCTGAATAATTCTCTCCCTTTAATGTTCCTTGTAAGACATGTCAGCTAGCAACAAGTTTCCTCAGTTTTTATTTACCTAAGGATGTCTTTTTTCACCTTCATCTGTGAAAGGTAATTTGCTGGATATAAGATTCTTGTTTGAGTTTTTACTTCCAGCAATGAGAACATGTTGTCCCCACTGCCTTCCAACTGCTATCATGTCTGATGAGAAGTCAGCTGTTAAGCTTACTGGAGTGTACATGTATATCACTTTATTTTTCTCTTTTTGCCTATAAGATCTTTATCTTTGGCTTTCGGTATTTTGCCTATGATGTGCCCAGATGGAGTGCTCTTTGTGTGTATGCTACTTGGAATTTATAGAGTTTCTTGGATGTATGTATTGCTTTTTGGTCACATTTTGGGAATTTTCTGCCATTAAATACTTTAAATATTTTTCTGTTCCTTTCTCCAATCCTGCTTGTATTCGCATTGCACGTGTGGCTGCACTTATTGATGCCCCACATTTCTCTGTGGCTCTTCGTTTTGCTTCACTCATTAATTTTTCTCTCTGTTCTGCAAAATCCATAGTCTCCATGGATCTCGCTTTAAGTTGGCTGCTGGTTACTCCTGCCAGCTCAAATCTACATTTTGGTTATGGTTCTTAACTCCAAGATTTCCATTTGGTTCTAAAAAAATACAATTTCTACCTCTCAATAGTATTCTCTCTTTGATGAGCTTTTTTCACTGTACCTTCCTTTAGCTCTTTACGTATGAGAGCTGTGAGGAAAGGTACCCACTTTGTCCCTGCCTGCACCTCCCACGAGTAGAGCACTCCAAGTAGAGCTTCTGATACACAGTGCATGGGTTTGGTAGGTAAGGTTACAAGTCATGCCTCAGATGCCACAAACTCACTATTCTTACCGACAAATACTCAGTTGTCCTGAATGAATATTTCTTAAAATGCTGTATACCTTTAGGATAACTTCTAGAGACTATAACGGCCTTAAAAATAATTTTTACCTATTACTTTGTTGATTTACAATTTGTCTTTCTAGAAGTCCCAGTCCTCTTCCACATGATTTTTAAACAATATTTGTTGTGGCTAGAAGAGTTAACATAAGACCTACCGTCTACCAGATGTTTTTTTTAGTGTTTAATGTAGTATTGTTGGCAGTGCCGTACAGCAGATCTCCAGAGTTTATTCATCTTCCTTAACTGAGACTTTACACTCCTTGTTTAGTAAATCCGCAATTCCCATGACCCTAACCCTGGCCAACACCATTCCACCATTTGGTTATATGAATTTGACTACTTTAGATACTACATGTTAAGTGTATTCATGCAGTATTTCTCTTTCTGTGACTGGCTTGTTTCATTTAATGTTCTCAAGGGGTTCATCCATGTTGTTGCATATTGCAAAATTTCCTTTTCTCAAGGATAAATTGGATTCCATTGTATGTATAAACCACATATTCTTTCCCCATTCATATGTCGATGGGCATCTTGGTTGTTACCACCTCTTAGCTATTCAGAATCACGTTGCAGTGAACAATGGAGTGCAGGTGTCTCGTTGAGAGCCCGATTTTAGTCCTTTTGGGTCAATACCCACAAGTGTGGTTGCTGGATCATACGGTAGTTCTGCTGTTAGTGTTCTGAGGGAGCTCCCGTCCTTGCAAGCTTGGAAACCCTGCTTTCAGCTGCTCTACAAAAGCAGGTAAAAGGGGATCCTGCATCACTTCCAGTCAGTGTTCTTGATGCTTTCTGTTGTGCGTTTTCTAGATCAACTGGATGACTCTTCTGGCAGCTATGTTATCAAGGATGACACCAAGCCCCACATTCGAATGTGAGTTTGAACAGACTTAGAACCTGGGCGTCCAACCAAAGTGTGGATATTTTTACCCTCCTTGTGTTCCCCCATAGCTCCTTCCTCACAGGGGCTTTAGCTCCACTCTGGGGAGAAGTGGTAGATTTCTCTGGGTGTATGTGGGAAGCTTTTCCAATATTCCTTCTATGTGGACATCCCAAAGATGGTCCCATGGGGACATATTCCCAGGAACCTGGGATAATAGGTAAAGTGAGAGAGATAGAAATACAGGGAGATTATAGTCTCCTTTGAGAGAAAGAGAGAGAGAGAGATGTTAGGCTCCTTTGAAAGATGGAGAGTGTGAGTCTAGGCTTCGTAGGGAGAGAGATAAAGGGTGAGATGCTAGAATCCTTGGAGAGAGAGAGAGATATGCTAGGCTTCTTTGAGAGAGAGAGGGGGGAGAGAGATGCTGGTCTACTTTGAGAGAGAGAGGGGTTAATGGTTGGCTCCTTTGAGAGAGAGAGAGAGAGAGAGAGAGAGAATCTAGGCTCCTTTGAAAAAAGAGAGATATACAGAGACAGAGAGATGCTATGCTTCGAGAGAGAGAGGGATGCTAGTCTCTTTTGAAAGAGAGAGAGAGTTACATGCTAGTCTCCTTTCACAGAGAGAGAAACAGAGAGAGAAGCACAGAGAGAGATGATAGGCTCTTTTGTGAGAGAGAGAGAGGGATAATAGGCCACTCTGAGAGAGAGAGAGGGGGGTTGAGAGATTCTAGGTTCCTTAGAGAGTAAGAGAGATATACAGAGACAGAGAGATGCTAGGCTCCTTTGAGAGAGATGCTAGGCTCATTACAGAGAGAGACAGCGGGACAGTGAAGAGAGAGTATCTAGACTAATTTGAGAGAGAGAGAGAAAAGCTTGGCTTATTATAGAGAGAGAGACAGACAGAGATGCTATGCAACTCTTAGAGAGAGATTCTAGACTACTGTGAGAAAGAGAGAGAGATGCTAGACACCTTTGAGAGAAAGAGATAGATGCTAGGATCATTTGAGAAAGAGAGAGAGATACTAGACTCATTTGAGAGAGAGAGAGGGAGATACATGCTAGACAACTTAGAGAGAGAGATAGACAGAGAGACACTGAGAGATGATAGGCCCCTTTGTGAGAAGGAGAGATAGAAAGACAGGGAGTTGCTAGGCTCCTTTGGGAGAGACAGAGAGAGAGATGATTGGCTTCTTTGAGAGAGAGAGGGAGAGATATTCTAGGCTACTTTGAGAGAAAGAGAGATATACAGTAACAGAGATATGCTAGGCTCCTTCGAGTGAGAGAGACATGCTCGGCTCCTTTGAATGAGAGAGATAAAGGGATACATGCAAGGCTCCGTTGAGAGACACAGAGAGAGAGTGAGGGATGCTAGGCTCCTTGGAGAGAAAGAGAGAAAAAAGACGGAGATTCTAGTCTCCTTTGAGAAAAAGAGATATAGTTAGACAGAGAGATGGTAAGCTCTTTTGAAAGAGAGAGAGTGTGATGCTAGTCTTCTTAGTGAGAGTGAGAAAGAGAGAGATGCTAGAATCCTTTGAGAGAGAGAGAGAGATGCTAGTCTCCTTTGAAAGAGAGCGAGTGTGATGGTAGGTATCTTATCGAGATGGAGAAAGATAGAGATCCTAGAATCCCTTTAGAGAGAGAGAGAAAGGGATGCTAGTACACTTTGACGGGGAGGGAGGGAGAGGGAGAGACGATTTACTCCTTGGAGAGAGAAAGAGTGAGAAGGTTGACACTGTTGAGAGCGAGAGAGAGAGAGGGAGAGAAATGCTAAGCTGCTTCGAGACAAAGAGAGAGGGAGAGATAGAGATATGCTAGGCTACTTTGAGAGAGAGGGAGGGAGAGATATGCTAGGCTCCTTAGAGAGAGAAAGCGGGATAGATTTGCTAGGCTTCTTTGAGAGAGAGAGAGAGAGCCCGGGAGAGACAGAGAGAGAGATGCTAGGCTCCTATTAGAGAAAGAAAGATATAGAGAGACAGAGAGACTCCAGGCTACTTTGATAGAGAGAGTGATGCTAGACTCCTTTGAAAGAGAGACAGAGAGAGATACATGCTAGGTTCCGTTGCGAGAGAGAGAGACAGACAGAGAGAGATGAAAGACTCGTTAGAGAGAGGGAGAGAGAGTGAGGGATGCTCGGCGCTTTTGAGAGAAAGAGGGAGATAGAAAGACAGGGAGATTGTAGGCTCCTTTGAGAGAGAGAGAGAGAGAGAGATGCAAATCTTCTTGAGAGAGAGGAAGAGAGAGAGATGCTTGGCTCCATTGAGAGAGAGAGATGCTGAGCTCCTTTGAGAGACAGAGAGAGAGAGATGCTACTCTACTTTGAGAGTGAGAGACATAGGGATGCTAGACTCCTTTCAGAGAGAGAGAGTTGTATATGCAAGGATTCTTTGAGAGAGGCAGAGTGAGGGAGAGTGATTCTAGTCTCCTTTGAGAGAAAGAGAGAAAGGTAGAAAGAGAGATGCTGGGCAGATTTGAAAGAGAAAGAGTGTGATGCAAGGTCTCTTACGGAGACAGAGAAAGTGAGATGCTAATATCCTTTGATATATATATATGTATATATATGTATATATACTATACTTCTTTGAGAGAGAAAGAGAGAGAGGGAGAGAGATGCTATTCTACTTTAAGAGAGAGAGAGAGAGGGCTGGTAGGCTCCTTTGAGATAGAGATAGAGAGAAATGGTAGGCTTCTTTGAGAGAGAGAGTGAGAGATAGAGTGTCTAGTCTGATTTGGGAGGAAGAGAGAAATGTAGACGGATAGATATTAGGCTCCTTTGAAAGACAGACAGTGTGATGCTAGGCTTCTTAGGGAGAGAGAGAAAGAGAGCGATGCTAGAATCCTTTGAGAGAGAGAGAGAGAGATGCTAGGCTTCTTTGAGAGAGAGAGAGTCAGAGTGAGACAGAGAGATAGAGATTCTAAGTTCCTTTGAGAGAGTGAGAGCAATACACGCTGGCTCCTTGAGAGAGAGATAAACAGAGAGACAGAGAGAGAGGGAGAGAGAAGATAGGCTCCTTAGAGAGAGAGAGAGGTTGAGGGATGCTAGGCTCCTTTGAGAGAAATAGAGAGAGATAGAAAGACTGAGATTCTAGTCTATTTGAGAGAAAGAGGGAGAGATAGAGAGATGTTATGCTCCTTTGAAAGAGGGAGAGTGTGGTGCTAGGCTTCTTAGGGAGAGAGAGAATTTGAGAGGTGCTAGAATCTTAGAGATAGAGAGAGAGAGAGAGAGATGCTAGGCTTCTCTGAGAGAGAGACAGAGTGAGACAGAGAGATAGAGATTCTGGGTTCCTTTGAGAGAGAGAGAGCAATACATGCTGGCTCTTTGAGAGAGAGATAAACAGAGAGAGACAGAGAGGATATAGGCTCCTTTGAGAGAGACATGCTAGGATTCTTTGAGAGAATTAAGTAAAGAGAAAAAGTATGCAATTATACTGACTTTTATAATTACCTATAGAAGTACATTTCCCTGTGTTTTCTGTTTGTTTGGATTCAGATAGCTGTCTCATTTAATTTAATTATTCAGTCTGAAGAAATTCCTGTAGCATTTATATTCCTTGTGTAGTTGTAATTCACATGTCATACAATTCATCCCCTTAAAATACACAATAGAGTGGTGGCTGGTATATTCGCAGAGCTGTGCCACCATTGCTACCATCAATTTTCAGATATTTTCATTATGACACAAGGGAGAACTGTCCCTAGCCGTAGGTAATCACGAATCTACTTTCTGTCCTGTAGGCTCGGCTCTTCTGGACATTTCCTATAAGTGAGAATCATACAATGTGTGAATCTTTGTGTTTTCCTCCAGTTAGCATGAAAACTTAGGGTTTCACCCATGTTGTGTGTATCAGAACTTCATATTTCTCATGGCTGAATAATTCTCTCCCTTTAATGTTCCTTGTAAGACATGTCAGCTAGCAACAAGTTTCCTCAGTTTTTATTTACCTAAGGATGTCTTTTTTCACCTTCATCTGTGAAAGGTAATTTGCTGGATATAAGATTCTTGTTTGAGTTTTTACTTCCAGCAATGAGAACATGTTGTCCCCACTGCCTTCCAACTGCTATCATGTCTGATGAGAAGTCAGCTGTTAAGCTTACTGGAGTGTACATGTATATCACTTTATTTTTCTCTTTTTGCCTATAAGATCTTTATCTTTGGCTTTCGGTATTTTGCCTATGATGTGCCCAGATGGAGTGCTCTTTGTGTGTATGCTACTTGGAATTTATAGAGTTTCTTGGATGTATGTATTGCTTTTTGGTCACATTTTGGGAATTTTCTGCCATTAAATACTTTAAATATTTTTCTGTTCCTTTCTCCAATCCTGCTTGTATTCGCATTGCACGTGTGGCTGCACTTATTGATGCCCCACATTTCTCTGTGGCTCTTCGTTTTGCTTCACTCATTAATTTTTCTCTCTGTTCTGCAAAATCCATAGTCTCCATGGATCTCGCTTTAAGTTGGCTGCTGGTTACTCCTGCCAGCTCAAATCTACATTTTGGTTATGGTTCTTAACTCCAAGATTTCCATTTGGTTCTAAAAAAATACAATTTCTACCTCTCAATAGTATTCTCTCTTTGATGAGCTTTTTTCACTGTACCTTCCTTTAGCTCTTTACGTATGAGAGCTGTGAGGAAAGGTACCCACTTTGTCCCTGCCTGCACCTCCCACGAGTAGAGCACTCCAAGTAGAGCTTCTGATACACAGTGCATGGGTTTGGTAGGTAAGGTTACAAGTCATGCCTCAGATGCCACAAACTCACTATTCTTACCGACAAATACTCAGTTGTCCTGAATGAATATTTCTTAAAATGCTGTATACCTTTAGGATAACTTCTAGAGACTATAAAGGCCTTAAAAATAATTTTTACCTATTACTTTGTTGATTTACAATTTGTCTTTCTAGAAGTCCCAGTCCTCTTCCACATGATTTTTAAACAATATTTGTTGTGGCTAGAAGAGTTAACATAAGACCTACCGTCTACCAGATGTTTTTTTTAGTGTTTAATGTAGTATTGTTGGCAGTGCCGTACAGCAGATCTCCAGAGTTTATTCATCTTCCTTAACTGAGACTTTACACTCCTTGTTTAGTAAATCCGCAATTCCCATGACCCTAACCCTGGCCAACACCATTCCACCATTTGGTTATATGAATTTGACTACTTTAGATACTACATGTTAAGTGTATTCATGCAGTATTTCTCTTTCTGTGACTGGCTTGTTTCATTTAATGTTCTCAAGGGGTTCATCCATGTTGTTGCATATTGCAAAATTTCCTTTTCTCAAGGATAAATTGGATTCCATTGTATGTATAAACCACATATTCTTTCCCCATTCATATGTCGATGGGCATCTTGGTTGTTACCACCTCTTAGCTATTCAGAATCACGTTGCAGTGAACAATGGAGTGCAGGTGTCTCGTTGAGAGCCCGATTTTAGTCCTTTTGGGTCAATACCCACAAGTGTGGTTGCTGGATCATACGGTAGTTCTGCTGTTAGTGTTCTGAGGGAGCTCCCGTCCTTGCAAGCTTGGAAACCCTGCTTTCAGCTGCTCTACAAAAGCAGGTAAAAGGGGATCCTGCATCACTTCCAGTCAGTGTTCTTGATGCTTTCTGTTGTGCGTTTTCTAGATCAACTGGATGACTCTTCTGGCAGCTATGTTATCAAGGATGACACCAAGCCCCACATTCGAATGTGAGTTTGAACAGACTTAGAACCTGGGCGTCCAACCAAAGTGTGGATATTTTTACCCTCCTTCTGTTCCCCCATAGCTCCTTCCTCACAGGGGCTTTAGCTCCACTCTGGGGAGAAGTGGTAGATTTCTCTGGGTATATGTGGGAAGCTTTTCCAATATTCCTTCTATCTGGACATCCCATAGATGGTCCCATGGGGACATATTCCCAGGAACCTGGGATAATAGGTAAAGTGAGAGAGATAGAAATACAGGGAGATTATAGTCTCCTTTGAGAGAAAGAGAGAGAGAGAGATGTTAGGCTCCTTTGA
The DNA here is from genome assembly GCF_030020395.1 of Manis pentadactyla. Lineage (NCBI taxonomy): Eukaryota > Metazoa > Chordata > Mammalia > Pholidota > Manidae > Manis > Manis pentadactyla. The sequence goes on from NC_080033.1 coordinate 77,858,464, forward strand.
AAGAGGGAGAGTGTGAGTCTAGGCTTCGTAGGGAGAGAGATAAAGGGTGAGATGCTAGAATCCTTGGAGAGAGAGAGAGATATGCTAGGCTTCTTTGAGAGAGGGAGGGGGTAGAGAGATGCTGGTCTACTTTGAGAGAGAGAGGGGGTAATGGTTGGCTCCTTTGAGAGAGAGAGTGAGAGAGAGAGAATCTAGGCTCCTTTGAAAAAAGAGAGATATACAGAGACAGAGAGATGCTATGCTTCGAGAGAGAGAGGGATGCTAGTCTCTTTTGAAAGAGAGAGAGAGTTACATGCTAGTCTCCTTTCACAGAGAGAGAAACAGAGAGAGATGCACAGAGAGAGATGATAGGCTCTTTTGTGAGAGAGGGAGAGGGATAATAGGCCACTCTGAGAGAGAGAGAGGGGGGTTGAGAGATTCTAGGTTCCTTAGAGAGTAAGAGAGATATACAGAGACAGAGAGATGCTAGGCTCCTTTGAGAGAGATGCTAGGCTCATTACAGAGAGAGACAGCGGGACAGTGAAGAGAGAGTTTCTAGACTAATTTGAGAGAGAGAGAGAAATGCTTGGCTTATTATAGAGAGAGAGACAGACAGAGATGCTATGCAACTCTTAGAGAGAGATTCTAGACTACTGTGAGAAAGAGAGAGAGATGCTAGACACCTTTGAGAGAAAGAGATAGATGCTAGGATCATTTGAGAAAGAGAGAGAGATACTAGACTCATTTGAGAGAGAGAGAGGGAGATACATGCTAGACAACTTAGAGAGAGAGATAGACAGAGAGACACTGAGAGATGATAGGCCCCTTTGTGAGAAGGAGAGATAGAAAGACAGGGAGTTGCTAGGCTCCTTTGGGAGAGACAGAGAGAGAGATGATTGGCTTCTTTGAGAGAGAGAGGGAGAGATATTCTAGGCTACTTTGAGAGAAAGAGAGATATACAGTAACAGAGATATGCTAGGCTCCTTCGAGTGAGAGAGGCATGCTCGGCTCCTTTGAATGAGAGAGATAAAGGGATACATGCAAGGCTCCGTTGAGAGACACAGAGAGAGAGTGAGGGATGCTAGGCTCCTTGGAGAGAAAGAGAGAAAAAAGACGGAGATTCTAGTCTCCTTTGAGAAAAAGATAGATAGTTAGACAGAGAGATGGTAAGCTCTTTTGAAAGAGAGAGAGTGTGATGCTAGACTTCTTACTGAGAGTGAGAAAGAGAGAGATGCTAGAATCCTTTGAGAGAGAGAGAGATGCTAGTCTCCTTTGAAAGAGAGCGAGTGTGATGGTAGGTACCTTATCGAGATGGAGAAAGATAGAGATCCTAGAAACCCTTTAGAGAGAGAGAGAAAGGGATGCTAGTACACTTTGACGGGGAGGGAGGGAGAGGGAGAGACGATTTACTCCTTGGAGAGAGAAAGAGTGAGAAGGTTGACACTGTTGAGAGCGAGAGAGAGAGAGGGAGAGAAATGCTAAGCTGCTTCGAGACAAAGAGAGAGGGAGAGATAGAGATATGCTAGGCTACTTTGAGAGAGAGGGAGGGAGAGATATGCTAGGCTCCTTAGAGAGAGAAAGCGGGATAGATTTGCTAGGCTTCTTTGAGAGAGAGAGAGAGAGCCCGGGAGAGACAGAGAGAGAGATGCTAGGCTCCTTTTAGAGAAAGAAAGATATAGAGAGACAGAGAGACTCCAGGCTACTTTGATAGAGAGAGTGATGCTAGACTCCTTTGAAAGAGAGACAGAGAGAGATACATGCTAGGTTCCGTTGCGAGAGAGAGAGACAGACAGAGAGAGATGAAAGACTCGTTAGAGAGGGGGAGAGAGAGTGAGGGATGCTCGGCGCTTTTGAGAGAAAGAGGGAGATAGAAAGACAGGGAGATTGTAGGCTCCTTTGAGAGATAAAGAGAGAGAGAGAGAGATGCAAATCTTCTTGAGAGAGAGGAAGAGAGAGAGATGCTTGGCTCCATTGAGAGAGAGAGATGCTGAGCTCCTTATAGAGACAGAGAGAGAGAGAGATGCTACTCTACTTTGAGAGTGAGAGACATAGGGATGCTAGACTCCTTTCAGAGAGAGAGAGTTATATATGCAAGGATTCTTTGAGAGAGGCAGAGTGAGGGAGAGTGATTCTAGTCTCCTTTGAGAGAAAGAGAGAAAGGTAGAAAGAGAGATGCTGGGCAGATTTGAAAGAGAAAGAGTGTGATGCAAGGTCTCTTACGGAGACAGAGAAAGTGAGATGCTAATATCCTTTGATATATATATATATATATATATATATATATATATATATATATATATATATATATATATATATATATATATATATGTATATATACTATACTTCTTTGAGAGAGACAGAGAGAGAGGGAGAGAGATGCTATTCTACTTTAAGAGAGAGAGAGAGAGAGGGCTGGTAGGCTCCTTTGAGATAGAGATAGAGAGAGATGGTCTTCTTCTTTGAGAGAGAGAGTGAGAGAGAGTGTGTCTAGTCTGCTTTGGGAGGAAGAGAGAAATGTAGACGGATAGATATTAGGCTCCTTTGAAAGACAGACAGTGTGATGCTAGGCTTCTTAGGGAGAGAGAGAAAGAGAGCGATGCTAGAATCCTTTGAGAGAGAGAGAGAGATGCCAGGCTTCTTTGAGAGAGAGAGAGTCAGAGTGAGACAGAGAGATAGAGATTCTAAGTTCCTTTGAGAGAGTGAGAGCAATACACGCTGGCTCCTGGAGAGAGAGATAAACAGAGAGACAGAGAGAGAGGGAGAGAGAAGATAGGCTCCTTAGAGAGAGAGAGAGGTTGAGGGATGCTAGGCTCCTTTGAGAGAAATAGAGAGAGATAGAAAGACTGAGATTCTAGTCTATTTGAGAGAAAGAGGGAGAGATAGAGAGATGTTATGCTCCTTTGAAAGAGGGAGAGTGTGGTGCTAGGCTTCTTAGGGAGAGAGAGAATTTGAGAGATGCTAGAATCTTAGAGAGAGAGAGAGAGAGAGAGATGCTAGGCTTCTCTGAGAGAGAGACAGAGTGAGACAGAGAGATAGAGATTCTGGGTTCCTTTGAGAGAGAGAGAGCAATACATGCTGGCTCTTTGAGAGAGAGATAAACAGAGAGAGACAGAGAGGATATAGGCTCCTTTGAGAGAGACATGCTAGGATTCTTTGAGAGAATTAAGTAAAGAGAAAAAGTATGCAATTATACTGACTTTTATAATTACCTATAGAAGTACATTTACCAGTGTTTTCTGTTTGTTTTTATTCAGATAGCTGTCTCATTTAATTTAATTATTCAGTCTGAATTAATTCCTGTAGCATTTATATTCCTTGTGTAGGTGTAATTCACATGTAATACAGTTCATCCCCTTAAAATACACAATAGAGTGGTGGCTGGTATATTCGCAGAGCTGTGCCACCATTGCTACCATCAATTTTCAGATATTTTCATTATGACACAAGGGAGAACTGTCCCTAGCCGTAGGTAATCACGAATCTACTTTCTGTCCTGTAGGCTCGGATCTTCTGGACATTTCCTATAAGTGAGAATCATACAATGTGTGAATCTTTGTGTTTTCTTCCAGTTAGCATGAAAACTTAGGGTTTCACCCATGTTGTGTGTATCAGAACTTCATATTTCTCATGGCTGAATAATTCTCTCCCTTTAATGTTCCTTGTAAGACATGTCAGCTAGCAACAAGTTTCCTCAGTTTTTATTTACCTAAGGATGTCTTTTTTCACCTTCATCTGTGAAAGGTAATTTGCTGGATATAAGATTCTTGTTTGAGTTTTTACTTCCAGCAATGAGAACATGTTGTCCCCACTGCCTTCCAACTGCTATCATGTCTGATGAGAAGTCAGCTGTTAAGCTTACTGGAGTGTACATGTATATCACGTTATTTTTCTCTTTTTTGCCTATAAGATCTTTATCTTTGGCTTTTGGTATTTTGCCTATGATGTGCCCAGATGGAGTGCTCTTTGTGTGTATGCTACTTGGAATTTATAGAGTTTCTTGGATGTATGTATTGCTTTTTGGTCACATTTTGGGAATTTTCTGCCATTAAATACTTTAAATATTTTTCTGTTCCTTTCTCCAATCCTGCTTGTATTCGCAATGCACGTGTGGCTGCACTTATTGATGCCCCACATTTCTCTGTGGCTCTTCGTTTTGCTTCACTCATTAATTTTTCTCTCTGTTCTGCAAAATCCATAGTCTCCATGGATCTCGCTTTAAGTTGGCTGCTGGTTACTTCTGCCAGCTCAAATCTACATTTTGGTTATGGTTCTTAACTCCAAGATTTCCATTTGGTTCTAAAAAAATACAATTTCTACCTCTCAATAGTATTCTCTCTTTGATGAGCTTTTTTCACTGTACCTTCCTTTAGCTCTTTACGTATGAGAGCTGTGAGGAAAGGTACCCACTTTGTCCCTGCCTGCACCTCCCACGAGTAGAGCACTCCAAGTAGAGCTTCTGATACACAGTGCATGGGTTTGGTAGGTAATGTTACAAGTCATGCCTCAGATGCCACAAACTCACTATTCTTACCGACAAATACTCAGTTGTCCTGAATGAATATTTCTTAAAATGCTGTATACCTTTAGGATAACTTCTAGAGACTATAACGGCCTTAAAAATAATTTTTACCTATTACTTTGTTGATTTACAATTTGTCTTTCTAGAAGTCCCAGTCCTCTTCCACATGATTTTTAAACAATATTTGTTGTGGCTAGAAGAGTTAACATAAGACCTACCGTCTACCAGATGTTTTTTTTAGTGTTTAATGTAGTATTGTTGGCAGTGCCGTACAGCAGATCTCCAGAGTTTATTCATCTTCCTTAACTGAGACTTTACACTCCTTGTTTAGTAAATCCGCAATTCCCATGACCCTAACCCTGGCCAACACCATTCCACCATTTGGTTAGATGAATTTGACTACTTTAGATACTACATGTTAAGTGTATTCATGCAGTATTTCTCTTTCTGTGACTGGCTTGTTTCATTTAATGTTCTCAAGGGGTTCATCCATGTTGTTGCATATTGCAAAATTTCCTTTTCTCAAGGATAAATTGGATTCCATTGTATGTATAAACCACATATTCTTTCCCCATTCATATGTCGATGGGCATCTTGGTTGTTACCACCTCTTAGCTATTCAGAATCACGTTGCAGTGAACAATGGAGTGCAGGTGTCTCGTTGAGAGCCCGATTTTAGTCCTTTTGGGTCAATACCCACAAGTGTGGTTGCTGGATCATACGGTAGTTCTGCTGTTAGTGTTCTGAGGGAGCTCCTGTCCTTGCAAGCTTGGAAACCCTGCTTTCAGCTGCTCTACAAAAGCAGGTAAAAGGGGATCCTGCATCACTTCCAGTCAGTGTTCTTGATGCTTTCTGTTGTGCGTTTTCTAGATCAACTGGATGACTCTTCTGGCAGCTATGTTATCAAGGATGACACCAAGCCCCACATTCGAATGTGAGTTTGAACAGACTTAGAACCTGGGCGTCCAACCAAAGTGTGGATATTTTTACCCTCCTTGTGTTCCCCCATAGCTCCTTCCTCACAGGGGCTTTAGCTCCACTCTGGGGAGAAGTGGTAGATTTCTCTGGGTGTATGTGGGAAGCTTTTCCAATATTCCTTCTATCTGGACATCCCATAGATGGACCCATGGGGACATATTCCCAGGAACCTGGGATAATAGGTAAAGTGAGAGAGATAGAAATACAGGGAGATTATAGTCTCCTTTGAGAGAAAGAGAGAGAGAGAGATGTTAGGCTCCTTTGAAAGAGGGAGAGTGTGAGTCTAGGCTTCGTAGGGAGAGAGATAAAGGGTGAGATGCTAGAATCCTTGGAGAGAGAGAGAGATATGCTAGGCTTCTTTGAGAGAGAGAGGGGGTAGAGAGATGCTGGTCTACTTTGAGAGAGAGAGGGGGTAATGGTTGGCTCCTTTGAGAGAGAGAGTGAGAGAGAGAGAATCTAGGCTCCTTTGAAAAAAGAGAGATATACAGAGACAGAGAGATGCTATGCTTCGAGAGAGAGAGGGATGCTAGTCTCTTTTGAAAGAGAGAGAGAGTTACATGCTAGTCTCCTTTCACAGAGAGAGAAACAGAGAGAGATGCACAGAGAGAGATGATAGGCTCTTTTGTGAGAGAGAGAGAGGGATAATAGGCCACTCTGAGAGAGAGAGAGGGGGGTTGAGAGATTCTAGGTTCCTTAGAGAGTAAGAGAGATATACAGAGACAGAGAGATGCTAGGCTCCTTTGAGAGAGATGCTAGGCTCATTACAGAGAGAGACAGCGGGACAGTGAAGAGAGAGTATCTAGACTAATTTGAGAGAGAGAGAGAAAAGCTTGGCTTATTATAGAGAGAGAGACAGACAGAGATGCTATGCAACTCTTAGAGAGAGATTCTAGACTACTGTGAGAAAGAGAGAGAGATGCTAGACACCTTTGAGAGAAAGAGATAGATGCTAGGATCATTTGAGAAAGAGAGAGAGATACTAGACTCATTTGAGAGAGAGAGAGGGAGATACATGCTAGACAACTTAGAGAGAGAGATAGACAGAGAGACACTGAGAGATGATAGGCCCCTTTGTGAGAAGGAGAGATAGAAAGACAGGGAGTTGCTAGGCTCCTTTGGGAGAGACAGAGAGAGAGATGATTGGCTTCTTTGAGAGAGAGAGGGAGAGATATTCTAGGCTACTTTGAGAGAAAGAGAGATATACAGTAACAGAGATATGCTAGGCTCCTTCGAGTGAGAGAGACATGCTCGGCTCCTTTGAATGAGAGAGATAAAGGGATACATGCAAGGCTCCGTTGAGAGACACAGAGAGAGAGTGAGGGATGCTAGGCTCCTTGGAGAGAAAGAGAGAAAAAAGACGGAGATTCTAGTCTCCTTTGAGAAAAAGAGATATAGTTAGACAGAGAGATGGTAAGCTCTTTTGAAAGAGAGAGAGTGTGATGCTAGTCTTCTTAGTGAGAGTGAGAAAGAGAGAGATGCTAGAATCCTTTGAGAGAGAGAGAGAGATGCTAGTCTCCTTTGAAAGAGAGCGAGTGTGATGGTAGGTATCTTATCGAGATGGAGAAAGATAGAGATCCTAGAATCCCTTTAGAGAGAGAGAGAAAGGGATGCTAGTACACTTTGACGGGGAGGGAGGGAGAGGGAGAGACGATTTACTCCTTGGAGAGAGAAAGAGTGAGAAGGTTGACACTGTTGAGAGCGAGAGAGAGAGAGGGAGAGAAATGCTAAGCTGCTTCGAGACAAAGAGAGAGGGAGAGATAGAGATATGCTAGGCTACTTTGAGAGAGAGGGAGGGAGAGATATGCTAGGCTCCTTAGAGAGAGAAAGCGGGATAGATTTGCTAGGCTTCTTTGAGAGAGAGAGAGAGAGCCCGGGAGAGACAGAGAGAGAGATGCTAGGCTCCTTTTAGAGAAAGAAAGATATAGAGAGACAGAGAGACTCCAGGCTACTTTGATAGAGAGAGTGATGCTAGACTCCTTTGAAAGAGAGACAGAGAGAGATACATGCTAGGTTCCGTTGCGAGAGAGAGAGACAGACAGAGAGAGATGAAAGACTCGTTAGAGAGAGGGAGAGAGAGTGAGGGATGCTCGGCGCTTTTGAGAGAAAGAGGGAGATAGAAAGACAGGGAGATTGTAGGCTCCTTTGAGAGAGAGAGAGAGAGAGAGATGCAAATCTTCTTGAGAGAGAGGAAGAGAGAGAGATGCTTGGCTCCATTGAGAGAGAGAGATGCTGAGCTCCTTTGAGAGACAGAGAGAGAGAGATGCTACTCTACTTTGAGAGTGAGAGACATAGGGATGCTAGACTCCTTTCAGAGAGAGAGAGTTGTATATGCAAGGATTCTTTGAGAGAGGCAGAGTGAGGGAGAGTGATTCTAGTCTCCTTTGAGAGAAAGAGAGAAAGGTAGAAAGAGAGATGCTGGGCAGATTTGAAAGAGAAAGAGTGTGATGCAAGGTCTCTTACGGAGACAGAGAAAGTGAGATGCTAATATCCTTTGATATATATATATGTATATATATGTATATATACTATACTTCTTTGAGAGAGACAGAGAGAGAGGGAGAGAGATGCTATTCTACTTTAAGAGAGAGAGAGAGAGGGCTGGTAGGCTCCTTTGAGATAGAGATAGAGAGAAATGGTAGGCTTCTTTGAGAGAGAGAGTGAGAGAGAGAGTGTCTAGTCTGATTTGGGAGGAAGAGAGAAATGTAGACGGATAGATATTAGGCTCCTTTGAAAGACAGACAGTGTGATGCAAGGCTTCTTAGGGAGAGAGAGGAAGAGAGCGATGCTAGAATCCTTTGAGAGAGAGAGAGAGAGATGCTAGGCTTCTTTGAGAGAGAGAGAGTCAGAGTGAGACAGAGAGATAGAGATTCTAAGTTCCTTTGAGAGAGTGAGAGCAATACACGCTGGCTCCTTGAGAGAGAGATAAACAGAGAGACAGAGAGAGAGGGAGAGAGAAGATAGGCTCCTTAGAGAGAGAGAGAGGTTGAGGGATGCTAGGCTCCTTTGAGAGAAATAGAGAGAGATAGAAAGACTGAGATTCTAGTCTATTTGAGAGAAAGAGGGAGAGAGAGAGAGATGTTATGCTCCTTTGAAAGAGGGAGAGTGTGGTGCTAGGCTTCTTAGGGAGAGAGAGAATTTGAGAGGTGCTAGAATCTCAGAGAGAGAGAGAGAGAGAGAGATGCTAGGCTTCTCTGAGAGAGAGACAGAGTGAGACAGAGAGATAGAGATTCTGGGTTCCTTTGAGAGAGAGAGAGCAATACATGCTGGCTCTTTGAGAGAGAGATAAACAGAGAGAGACAGAGAGGATATAGGCTCCTTTGAGAGAGACATGCTAGGATTCTTTGAGAGAATTAAGTAAAGAGAAAAAGTATGCAATTATACTGACTTTTATAATTACCTATAGAAGTACATTTCCCTGTGTTTTCTGTTTGTTTGGATTCAGATAGCTGTCTCATTTAATTTAATTATTCAGTCTGAAGAAATTCCTGTAGCATTTATATTCCTTGTGTAGTTGTAATTCACATGTCATACAGTTCATCCCCTTAAAATACACAATAGAGTGGTGGCTGGTATATTCGCAGAGCTGTGCCACCATTGCTACCATCAATTTTCAGATATTTTCATTATGACACAAGGGAGAACTGCCCCTAGCCGTAGGTAATCACGAATCTACTTTCTGTCCTGTAGGCTCGGCTCTTCTGGACATTTCCTATAAGTGAGAATCATACAATGTGTGAATCTTTGTGTTTTCCTCCAGTTAGCATGAAAACTTAGGGTTTCACCCATGTTGTGTGTATCAGAACTTCATATTTCTCATGGCTGAATAATTCTCTCCCTTTAATGTTCCTTGTAAGACATGCCAGCTAGCAACAAGTTTCCTCAGTTTTTATTTACCTAAGGATGTCTTTTTTCACCTTCATCTGTGAAAGGTAATTTGCTGGATATAAGATTCTTGTTTGAGTTTTTACTTCCAGCAATGAGAACATGTTGTCCCCACTGCCTTCCAACTGCTATCATGTCTGATGAGAAGTCAGCTGTTAAGCTTACTGGAGTGTACATGTATATCACTTTATTTTTCTCTTTTTGCCTATAAGATCTTTATCTTTGGCTTTCGGTATTTTGCCTATGATGTGCCCAGATGGAGTGCTCTTTGTGTGTATGCTACTTGGAATTTATAGAGTTTCTTGGATGTATGTATTGCTTTTTGGTCACATTTTGGGAATTTTCTGCCATTAAATACTTTAAATATTTTTCTGTTCCTTTCTCCAATCCTGCTTGTATTCGCAATGCACGTGTGGCTGCACTTATTGATGCCCCACATTTCTCTGTGGCTCTTCGTTTTGCTTCACTCATTAATTTTTCTCTCTGTTCTGCAAAATCCATAGTCTCCATGGATCTCGCTTTAAGTTGGCTGCTGGTTACTTCTGCCAGCTCAAATCTACATTTTGGTTATGGTTCTTAACTCCAAGATTTCCATTTGGTTCTAAAAAAATACAATTTCTACCTCTCAATAGTATTCTCTCTTTGATGAGCTTTTTTCACTGTACCTTCCTTTAGCTCTTTACGTATGAGAGCTGTGAGGAAAGGTACCCACTTTGTCCCTGCCTGCACCTCCCACGAGTAGAGCACTCCAAGTAGAGCTTCTGATACACAGTGCATGGGTTTGGTAGGTAAGGTTACAAGTCATGCCTCAGATGCCACAAACTCACTATTCTTACCGACAAATACTCAGTTGTCCTGAATGAATATTTCTTAAAATGCTGTATACCTTTAGGATAACTTCTAGAGACTATAACGGCCTTAAAAATAATTTTTACCTATTACTTTGTTGATTTACAATTTGTCTTTCTAGAAGTCCCAGTCCTCTTCCACATGATTTTTAAACAATATTTGTTGTGGCTAGAAGAGTTAACATAAGACCTACCGTCTACCAGATGTTTTTTTTAGTGTTTAATGTAGTATTGTTGGCAGTGCCGTACAGCAGATCTCCAGAGTTTATTCATCTTCCTTAACTGAGACTTTACACTCCTTGTTTAGTAAATCCGCAATTCCCATGACCCTAACCCTGGCCAACACCATTCCACCATTTGGTTATATGAATTTGACTACTTTAGATACTACATGTTAAGTGTATTCATGCAGTATTTCTCTTTCTGTGACTGGCTTGTTTCATTTAATGTTCTCAAGGGGTTCATCCATGTTGTTGCATATTGCAAAATTTCCTTTTCTCAAGGATAAATTGGATTCCATTGTATGTATAAACCACATATTCTTTCCCCATTCATATGTCGATGGGCATCTTGGTTGTTACCACCTCTTAGCTATTCAGAATCACGTTGCAGTGAACAATGGAGTGCAGGTGTCTCGTTGAGAGCCCGATTTTAGTCCTTTTGGGTCAATACCCACAAGTGTGGTTGCTGGATCATACGGTAGTTCTGCTGTTAGTGTTCTGAGGGAGCTCCCGTCCTTGCAAGCTTGGAAACCCTGCTTTCAGCTGCTCTACAAAAGCAGGTAAAAGGGGATCCTGCATCACTTCCAGTCAGTGTTCTTGATGCTTTCTGTTGTGCGTTTTCTAGATCAACTGGATGACTCTTCTGGCAGCTATGTTATCAAGGATGACACCAAGCCCCACATTCGAATGTGAGTTTGAACAGACTTAGAACCTGGGCGTCCAACCAAAGTGTGGATATTTTTACCCTCCTTGTGTTCCCCCATAGCTCCTTCCTCACAGGGGCTTTAGCTCCACTCTGGGGAGAAGTGGTAGATTTCTCTGGGTGTATGTGGGAAGCTTTTCCAATATTCCTTCTATCTGGACATCCCATAGATGGACCCATGGGGACATATTCCCAGGAACCTGGGATAATAGGTAAAGTGAGAGAGATAGAAATACAGGGAGATTATAGTCTCCTTTGAGAGAAAGAGAGAGAGAGAGATGTTAGGCTCCTTTGAAAGAGGGAGAGTGTGAGTCTAGGCTTCGTAGGGAGAGAGATAAAGGGTGAGATGCTAGAATCCTTGGAGAGAGAGAGAGATATGCTAGGCTTCTTTGAGAGAGAGAGGGGGTAGAGAGATGCTGGTCTACTTTGAGAGAGAGAGGGGGTAATGGTTGGCTCCTTTGAGAGAGAGAGTGAGAGAGAGAGAATCTAGGCTCCTTTGAAAAAAGAGAGATATACAGAGACAGAGAGATGCTATGCTTCGAGAGAGAGAGGGATGCTAGTCTCTTTTGAAAGAGAGAGAGAGTTACATGCTAGTCTCCTTTCACAGAGAGAGAAACAGAGAGAGATGCACAGAGAGAGATGATAGGCTCTTTTGTGAGAGAGAGAGAGGGATAATAGGCCACTCTGAGAGAGAGAGAGGGGGGTTGAGAGATTCTAGGTTCCTTAGAGAGTAAGAGAGATATACAGAGACAGAGAGATGCTAGGCTCCTTTGAGAGAGATGCTAGGCTCATTACAGAGAGAGACAGCGGGACAGTGAAGAGAGAGTATCTAGACTAATTTGAGAGAGAGAGAGAAAAGCTTGGCTTATTATAGAGAGAGAGACAGACAGAGATGCTATGCAACTCTTAGAGAGAGATTCTAGACTACTGTGAGAAAGAGAGAGAGATGCTAGACACCTTTGAGAGAAAGAGATAGATGCTAGGATCATTTGAGAAAGAGAGAGAGATACTAGACTCATTTGAGAGAGAGAGAGGGAGATACATGCTAGACAACTTAGAGAGAGAGATAGACAGAGAGACACTGAGAGATGATAGGCCCCTTTGTGAGAAGGAGAGATAGAAAGACAGGGAGTTGCTAGGCTCCTTTGGGAGAGACAGAGAGAGAGATGATTGGCTTCTTTGAGAGAGAGAGGGAGAGATATTCTAGGCTACTTTGAGAGAAAGAGAGATATACAGTAACAGAGATATGCTAGGCTCCTTCGAGTGAGAGAGGCATGCTCGGCTCCTTTGAATGAGAGAGATAAAGGGATACATGCAAGGCTCCGTTGAGAGACACAGAGAGAGAGTGAGGGATGCTAGGCTCCTTGGAGAGAAAGAGAGAAAAAAGACGGAGATTCTAGTCTCCTTTGAGAAAAAGATAGATAGTTAGACAGAGAGATGGTAAGCTCTTTTGAAAGAGAGAGAGTGTGATGCTAGTCTTCTTAGTGAGAGTGAGAAAGAGAGAGATGCTAGAATCCTTTGAGAGAGAGAGAGAGATGCTAGTCTCCTTTGAAAGAGAGCGAGTGTGATGGTAGGTATCTTATCGAGATGGAGAAAGATAGAGATCCTAGAATCCCTTTAGAGAGAGAGAGAAAGGGATGCTAGTACACTTTGACGGGGAGGGAGGGAGAGGGAGAGACGATTTACTCCTTGGAGAGAGAAAGAGTGAGAAGGTTGACACTGTTGAGAGCGAGAGAGAGAGAGGGAGAGAAATGCTAAGCTGCTTCGAGACAAAGAGAGAGGGAGAGATAGAGATATGCTAGGCTACTTTGAGAGAGAGGGAGGGAGAGATATGCTAGGCTCCTTAGAGAGAGAAAGCGGGATAGATTTGCTAGGCTTCTTTGAGAGAGAGAGAGAGAGCCCGGGAGAGACAGAGAGAGAGATGCTAGGCTCCTTTTAGAGAAAGAAAGATATAGAGAGACAGAGAGACTCCAGGCTACTTTGATAGAGAGAGTGATGCTAGACTCCTTTGAAAGAGAGACAGAGAGAGATACATGCTAGGTTCCGTTGCGAGAGAGAGAGACAGACAGAGAGAGATGAAAGACTCGTTAGAGAGAGGGAGAGAGAGTGAGGGATGCTCGGCGCTTTTGAGAGAAAGAGGGAGATAGAAAGACAGGGAGATTGTAGGCTCCTTTGAGAGAGAGAGAGAGAGAGAGAGATGCAAATCTTCTTGAGAGAGAGGAAGAGAGAGAGATGCTTGGCTCCATTGAGAGAGAGAGATGCTGAGCTCCTTTGAGAGACAGAGAGAGAGAGATGCTACTCTACTTTGAGAGTGAGAGACATAGGGATGCTAGACTCCTTTCAGAGAGAGAGAGTTGTATATGCAAGGATTCTTTGAGAGAGGCAGAGTGAGGGAGAGTGATTCTAGTCTCCTTTGAGAGAAAGAGAGAAAGGTAGAAAGAGAGATGCTGGGCAGATTTGAAAGAGAAAGAGTGTGATGCAAGGTCTCTTACGGAGACAGAGAAAGTGAGATGCTAATATCCTTTGATATATATATATGTATATATATGTATATATACTATACTTCTTTGAGAGAGACAGAGAGAGAGGGAGAGAGATGCTATTCTACTTTAAGAGAGAGAGAGAGAGGGCTGGTAGGCTCCTTTGAGATAGAGATAGAGAGAAATGGTAGGCTTCTTTGAGAGAGAGAGTGAGAGAGAGAGTGTCTAGTCTGATTTGGGAGGAAGAGAGAAATGTAGACGGATAGATATTAGGCTCCTTTGAAAGACAGACAGTGTGATGCAAGGCTTCTTAGGGAGAGAGAGGAAGAGAGCGATGCTAGAATCCTTTGAGAGAGAGAGAGAGAGATGCTAGGCTTCTTTGAGAGAGAGAGAGTCAGAGTGAGACAGAGAGATAGAGATTCTAAGTTCCTTTGAGAGAGTGAGAGCAATACACGCTGGCTCCTTGAGAGAGAGATAAACAGAGAGACAGAGAGAGAGGGAGAGAGAAGATAGGCTCCTTAGAGAGAGAGAGAGGTTGAGGGATGCTAGGCTCCTTTGAGAGAAATAGAGAGAGATAGAAAGACTGAGATTCTAGTCTATTTGAGAGAAAGAGGGAGAGAGAGAGAGATGTTATGCTCCTTTGAAAGAGGGAGAGTGTGGTGCTAGGCTTCTTAGGGAGAGAGAGAATTTGAGAGGTGCTAGAATCTCAGAGAGAGAGAGAGAGAGAGAGATGCTAGGCTTCTCTGAGAGAGAGACAGAGTGAGACAGAGAGATAGAGATTCTGGGTTCCTTTGAGAGAGAGAGAGCAATACATGCTGGCTCTTTGAGAGAGAGATAAACAGAGAGAGACAGAGAGGATATAGGCTCCTTTGAGAGAGACATGCTAGGATTCTTTGAGAGAATTAAGTAAAGAGAAAAAGTATGCAATTATACTGACTTTTATAATTACCTATAGAAGTACATTTCCCTGTGTTTTCTGTTTGTTTGGATTCAGATAGCTGTCTCATTTAATTTAATTATTCAGTCTGAAGAAATTCCTGTAGCATTTATATTCCTTGTGTAGTTGTAATTCACATGTCATACAGTTCATCCCCTTAAAATACACAATAGAGTGGTGGCTGGTATATTCGCAGAGCTGTGCCACCATTGCTACCATCAATTTTCAGATATTTTCATTATGACACAAGGGAGAACTGCCCCTAGCCGTAGGTAATCACGAATCTACTTTCTGTCCTGTAGGCTCGGCTCTTCTGGACATTTCCTATAAGTGAGAATCATACAATGTGTGAATCTTTGTGTTTTCCTCCAGTTAGCATGAAAACTTAGGGTTTCACCCATGTTGTGTGTATCAGAACTTCATATTTCTCATGGCTGAATAATTCTCTCCCTTTAATGTTCCTTGTAAGACATGCCAGCTAGCAACAAGTTTCCTCAGTTTTTATTTACCTAAGGATGTCTTTTTTCACCTTCATCTGTGAAAGGTAATTTGCTGGATATAAGATTCTTGTTTGAGTTTTTACTTCCAGCAATGAGAACATGTTGTCCCCACTGCCTTCCAACTGCTATCATGTCTGATGAGAAGTCAGCTGTTAAGCTTACTGGAGTGTACATGTATATCACTTTATTTTTCTCTTTTTGCCTATAAGATCTTTATCTTTGGCTTTCGGTATTTTGCCTATGATGTGCCCAGATGGAGTGCTCTTTGTGTGTATGCTACTTGGAATTTATAGAGTTTCTTGGATGTATGTATTGCTTTTTGGTCACATTTTGGGAATTTTCTGCCATTAAATACTTTAAATATTTTTCTGTTCCTTTCTCCAATCCTGCTTGTATTCGCAATGCACGTGTGGCTGCACTTATTGATGCCCCACATTTCTCTGTGGCTCTTCGTTTTGCTTCACTCATTAATTTTTCTCTCTGTTCTGCAAAATCCATAGTCTCCATGGATCTCGCTTTAAGTTGGCTGCTGGTTACTTCTGCCAGCTCAAATCTACATTTTGGTTATGGTTCTTAACTCCAAGATTTCCATTTGGTTCTAAAAAAATACAATTTCTACCTCTCAATAGTATTCTCTCTTTGATGAGCTTTTTTCACTGTACCTTCCTTTAGCTCTTTACGTATGAGAGCTGTGAGGAAAGGTACCCACTTTGTCCCTGCCTGCACCTCCCACGAGTAGAGCACTCCAAGTAGAGCTTCTGATACACAGTGCATGGGTTTGGTAGGTAAGGTTACAAGTCATGCCTCAGATGCCACAAACTCACTATTCTTACCGACAAATACTCAGTTGTCCTGAATGAATATTTCTTAAAATGCTGTATACCTTTAGGATAACTTCTAGAGACTATAACGGCCTTAAAAATAATTTTTACCTATTACTTTGTTGATTTACAATTTGTCTTTCTAGAAGTCCCAGTCCTCTTCCACATGATTTTTAAACAATATTTGTTGTGGCTAGAAGAGTTAACATAAGACCTACCGTCTACCAGATGTTTTTTTTAGTGTTTAATGTAGTATTGTTGGCAGTGCCGTACAGCAGATCTCCAGAGTTTATTCATCTTCCTTAACTGAGACTTTACACTCCTTGTTTAGTAAATCCGCAATTCCCATGACCCTAACCCTGGCCAACACCATTCCACCATTTGGTTATATGAATTTGACTACTTTAGATACTACATGTTAAGTGTATTCATGCAGTATTTCTCTTTCTGTGACTGGCTTGTTTCATTTAATGTTCTCAAGGGGTTCATCCATGTTGTTGCATATTGCAAAATTTCCTTTTCTCAAGGATAAATTGGATTCCATTGTATGTATAAACCACATATTCTTTCCCCATTCATATGTCGATGGGCATCTTGGTTGTTACCACCTCTTAGCTATTCAGAATCACGTTGCAGTGAACAATGGAGTGCAGGTGTCTCGTTGAGAGCCCGATTTTAGTCCTTTTGGGTCAATACCCACAAGTGTGGTTGCTGGATCATACGGTAGTTCTGCTGTTAGTGTTCTGAGGGAGCTCCCGTCCTTGCAAGCTTGGAAACCCTGCTTTCAGCTGCTCTACAAAAGCAGGTAAAAGGGGATCCTGCATCACTTCCAGTCAGTGTTCTTGATGCTTTCTGTTGTGCGTTTTCTAGATCAACTGGATGACTCTTCTGGCAGCTATGTTATCAAGGATGACACCAAGCCCCACATTCGAATGTGAGTTTGAACAGACTTAGAACCTGGGCGTCCAACCAAAGTGTGGATATTTTTACCCTCCTTGTGTTCCCCCATAGCTCCTTCCTCACAGGGGCTTTAGCTCCACTCTGGGGAGAAGTGGTAGATTTCTCTGGGTGTATGTGGGAAGCTTTTCCAATATTCCTTCTATCTGGACATCCCATAGATGGACCCATGGGGACATATTCCCAGGAACCTGGGATAATAGGTAAAGTGAGAGAGATAGAAATACAGGGAGATTATAGTCTCCTTTGAGAGAAAGAGAGAGAGAGAGATGTTAGGCTCCTTTGAAAGAGGGAGAGTGTGAGTCTAGGCTTCGTAGGGAGAGAGATAAAGGGTGAGATGCTAGAATCCTTGGAGAGAGAGAGAGATATGCTAGGCTTCTTTGAGAGAGAGAGGGGGTAGAGAGATGCTGGTCTACTTTGAGAGAGAGAGGGGGTAATGGTTGGCTCCTTTGAGAGAGAGAGTGAGAGAGAGAGAATCTAGGCTCCTTTGAAAAAAGAGAGATATACAGAGACAGAGAGATGCTATGCTTCGAGAGAGAGAGGGATGCTAGTCTCTTTTGAAAGAGAGAGAGAGTTACATGCTAGTCTCCTTTCACAGAGAGAGAAACAGAGAGAGATGCACAGAGAGAGATGATAGGCTCTTTTGTGAGAGAGAGAGAGGGATAATAGGCCACTCTGAGAGAGAGAGAGGGGGGTTGAGAGATTCTAGGTTCCTTAGAGAGTAAGAGAGATATACAGAGACAGAGAGATGCTAGGCTCCTTTGAGAGAGATGCTAGGCTCATTACAGAGAGAGACAGCGGGACAGTGAAGAGAGAGTATCTAGACTAATTTGAGAGAGAGAGAGAAAAGCTTGGCTTATTATAGAGAGAGAGACAGACAGAGATGCTATGCAACTCTTAGAGAGAGATTCTAGACTACTGTGAGAAAGAGAGAGAGATGCTAGACACCTTTGAGAGAAAGAGATAGATGCTAGGATCATTTGAGAAAGAGAGAGAGATACTAGACTCATTTGAGAGAGAGAGAGGGAGATACATGCTAGACAACTTAGAGAGAGAGATAGACAGAGAGACACTGAGAGATGATAGGCCCCTTTGTGAGAAGGAGAGATAGAAAGACAGGGAGTTGCTAGGCTCCTTTGGGAGAGACAGAGAGAGAGATGATTGGCTTCTTTGAGAGAGAGAGGGAGAGATATTCTAGGCTACTTTGAGAGAAAGAGAGATATACAGTAACAGAGATATGCTAGGCTCCTTCGAGTGAGAGAGACATGCTCGGCTCGTTTGAATGAGAGAGATAAAGGGATACATGCAAGGCTCCGTTGAGAGACACAGAGAGAGAGTGAGGGATGCTAGGCTCCTTGGAGAGAAAGAGAGAAAAAAGACGGAGATTCTAGTCTCCTTTGAGAAAAAGAGATATAGTTAGACAGAGAGATGGTAAGCTCTTTTGAAAGAGAGAGAGTGTGATGCTAGTCTTCTTAGTGAGAGTGAGAAAGAGAGAGATGCTAGAATCCTTTGAGAGAGAGAGAGAGATGCTAGTCTCCTTTGAAAGAGAGCGAGTGTGATGGTAGGTATCTTATCGAGATGGAGAAAGATAGAGATCCTAGAATCCCTTTAGAGAGAGAGAGAAAGGGATGCTAGTACACTTTGACGGGGAGGGAGGGAGAGGGAGAGACGATTTACTCCTTGGAGAGAGAAAGAGTGAGAAGGTTGACACTGTTGAGAGCGAGAGAGAGAGAGGGAGAGAAATGCTAAGCTGCTTCGAGACAAAGAGAGAGGGAGAGATAGAGATATGCTAGGCTACTTTGAGAGAGAGGGAGGGAGAGATATGCTAGGCTCCTTAGAGAGAGAAAGCGGGATAGATTTGCTAGGCTTCTTTGAGAGAGAGAGAGAGAGCCCGGGAGAGACAGAGAGAGAGATGCTAGGCTCCTTTTAGAGAAAGAAAGATATAGAGAGACAGAGAGACTCCAGGCTACTTTGATAGAGAGAGTGATGCTAGACTCCTTTGAAAGAGAGACAGAGAGAGATACATGCTAGGTTCCGTTGCGAGAGAGAGAGACAGACAGAGAGAGATGAAAGACTCGTTAGAGAGAGGGAGAGAGAGTGAGGGATGCTCGGCGCTTTTGAGAGAAAGAGGGAGATAGAAAGACAGGGAGATTGTAGGCTCCTTTGAGAGAGAGAGAGAGAGAGAGAGATGCAAATCTTCTTGAGAGAGAGGAAGAGAGAGAGATGCTTGGCTCCATTGAGAGAGAGAGATGCTGAGCTCCTTTGAGAGACAGAGAGAGAGAGATGCTACTCTACTTTGAGAGTGAGAGACATAGGGATGCTAGACTCCTTTCAGAGAGAGAGAGTTGTATATGCAAGGATTCTTTGAGAGAGGCAGAGTGAGGGAGAGTGATTCTAGTCTCCTTTGAGAGAAAGAGAGAAAGGTAGAAAGAGAGATGCTGGGCAGATTTGAAAGAGAAAGAGTGTGATGCAAGGTCTCTTACGGAGACAGAGAAAGTGAGATGCTAATATCCTTTGATATATATATATGTATATATATGTATATATACTATACTTCTTTGAGAGAGACAGAGAGAGAGGGAGAGAGATGCTATTCTACTTTAAGAGAGAGAGAGAGAGGGCTGGTAGGCTCCTTTGAGATAGAGATAGAGAGAAATGGTAGGCTTCTTTGAGAGAGAGAGTGAGAGAGAGAGTGTCTAGTCTGATTTGGGAGGAAGAGAGAAATGTAGACGGATAGATATTAGGCTCCTTTGAAAGACAGACAGTGTGATGCAAGGCTTCTTAGGGAGAGAGAGGAAGAGAGCGATGCTAGAATCCTTTGAGAGAGAGAGAGAGAGATGCTAGGCTTCTTTGAGAGAGAGAGAGTCAGAGTGAGACAGAGAGATAGAGATTCTAAGTTCCTTTGAGAGAGTGAGAGCAATACACGCTGGCTCCTTGAGAGAGAGATAAACAGAGAGACAGAGAGAGAGGGAGAGAGAAGATAGGCTCCTTAGAGAGAGAGAGAGGTTGAGGGATGCTAGGCTCCTTTGAGAGAAATAGAGAGAGATAGAAAGACTGAGATTCTAGTCTATTTGAGAGAAAGAGGGAGAGATAGAGAGATGTTATGCTCCTTTGAAAGAGGGAGAGTGTGGTGCTAGGCTTCTTAGGGAGAGAGAGAATTTGAGAGGTGCTAGAATCTCAGAGAGAGAGAGAGAGAGAGAGATGCTAGGCTTCTCTGAGAGAGAGACAGAGTGAGACAGAGAGATAGAGATTCTGGGTTCCTTTGAGAGAGAGAGAGCAATACATGCTGGCTCTTTGAGAGAGAGATAAACAGAGAGAGACAGAGAGGATATAGGCTCCTTTGAGAGAGACATGCTAGGATTCTTTGAGAGAATTAAGTAAAGAGAAAAAGTATGCAATTATACTGACTTTTATAATTACCTATAGAAGTACATTTCCCTGTGTTTTCTGTTTGTTTGGATTCAGATAGCTGTCTCATTTAATTTAATTATTCAGTCTGAAGAAATTCCTGTAGCATTTATATTCCTTGTGTAGTTGTAATTCACATGTCATACAGTTCATCCCCTTAAAATACACAATAGAGTGGTGGCTGGTATATTCGCAGAGCTGTGCCACCATTGCTACCATCAATTTTCAGATATTTTCATTATGACACAAGGGAGAACTGCCCCTAGCCGTAGGTAATCACGAATCTACTTTCTGTCCTGTAGGCTCGGCTCTTCTGGACATTTCCTATAAGTGAGAATCATACAATGTGTGAATCTTTGTGTTTTCCTCCAGTTAGCATGAAAACTTAGGGTTTCACCCATGTTGTGTGTATCAGAACTTCATATTTCTCATGGCTGAATAATTCTCTCCCTTTAATGTTCCTTGTAAGACATGTCAGCTAGCAACAAGTTTCCTCAGTTTTTATTTACCTAAGGATGTCTTTTTTCACCTTCATCTGTGAAAGGTAATTTGCTGGATATAAGATTCTTGTTTGAGTTTTTACTTCCAGCAATGAGAACATGTTGTCCCCACTGCCTTCCAACTGCTATCATGTCTGATGAGAAGTCAGCTGTTAAGCTTACTGGAGTGTACATGTATATCACTTTATTTTTCTCTTTTTGCCTATAAGATCTTTATCTTTGGCTTTCGGTATTTTGCCTATGATGTGCCCAGATGGAGTGCTCTTTGTGTGTATGCTACTTGGAATTTATAGAGTTTCTTGGATGTATGTATTGCTTTTTGGTCACATTTTGGGAATTTTCTGCCATTAAATACTTTAAATATTTTTCTGTTCCTTTCTCCAATCCTGCTTGTATTCGCAATGCACGTGTGGCTGCACTTATTGATGCCCCACATTTCTCTGTGGCTCTTCGTTTTGCTTCACTCATTAATTTTTCTCTCTGTTCTGCAAAATCCATAGTCTCCATGGATCTCGCTTTAAGTTGGCTGCTGGTTACTTCTGCCAGCTCAAATCTACATTTTGGTTATGGTTCTTAACTCCAAGATTTCCATTTGGTTCTAAAAAAATACAATTTCTACCTCTCAATAGTATTCTCTCTTTGATGAGCTTTTTTCACTGTACCTTCCTTTAGCTCTTTACGTATGAGAGCTGTGAGGAAAGGTACCCACTTTGTCCCTGCCTGCACCTCCCACGAGTAGAGCACTCCAAGTAGAGCTTCTGATACACAGTGCATGGGTTTGGTAGGTAAGGTTACAAGTCATGCCTCAGATGCCACAAACTCACTATTCTTACCGACAAATACTCAGTTGTCCTGAATGAATATTTCTTAAAATGCTGTATACCTTTAGGATAACTTCTAGAGACTATAACGGCCTTAAAAATAATTTTTACCTATTACTTTGTTGATTTACAATTTGTCTTTCTAGAAGTCCCAGTCCTCTTCCACATGATTTTTAAACAATATTTGTTGTGGCTAGAAGAGTTAACATAAGACCTACCGTCTACCAGATGTTTTTTTTAGTGTTTAATGTAGTATTGTTGGCAGTGCCGTACAGCAGATCTCCAGAGTTTATTCATCTTCCTTAACTGAGACTTTACACTCCTTGTTTAGTAAATCCGCAATTCCCATGACCCTAAACCTGGCCAACACCATTCCACCATTTGGTTATATGAATTTGACTACTTTAGATACTACATGTTAAGTGTATTCATGCAGTATTTCTCTTTCTGTGACTGGCTTGTTTCATTTAATGTTCTCAAGGGGTTCATCCATGTTGTTGCATATTGCAAAATTTCCTTTTCTCAAGGATAAATTGGATTCCATTGTATGTATAAACCACATATTCTTTCCCCATTCATATGTCGATGGGCATCTTGGTTGTTACCACCTCTTAGCTATTCAGAATCACGTTGCAGTGAACAATGGAGTGCAGGTGTCTCGTTGAGAGCCCGATTTTAGTCCTTTTGGGTCAATACCCACAAGTGTGGTTGCTGGATCATACGGTAGTTCTGCTGTTAGTGTTCTGAGGGAGCTCCCGTCCTTGCAAGCTTGGAAACCCTGCTTTCAGCTGCTCTACAAAAGCAGGTAAAAGGGGATCCTGCATCACTTCCAGTCAGTGTTCTTGATGCTTTCTGTTGTGCGTTTTCTAGATCAACTGGATGACTCTTCTGGCAGCTATGTTATCAAGGATGACACCAAGCCCCACATTCGAATGTGAGTTTGAACAGACTTAGAACCTGGGCGTCCAACCAAAGTGTGGATATTTTTACCCTCCTTGTGTTCCCCCATAGCTCCTTCCTCACAGGGGCTTTAGCTCCACTCTGGGGAGAAGTGGTAGATTTCTCTGGGTGTATGTGGGAAGCTTTTCCAATATTCCTTCTATGTGGACATCCCAAAGATGGTCCCATGGGGACATATTCCCAGGAACCTGGGATAATAGGTAAAGTGAGAGAGATAGAAATACAGGGAGATTATAGTCTCCTTTGAGAGAAAGAGAGAGAGAGAGATGTTAGGCTCCTTTGAAAGAGGGAGAGTGTGAGTCTAGGCTTCGTAGGGAGAGAGATAAAGGGTGAGATGCTAGAATCCTTGGAGAGAGAGAGAGATATGCTAGGCTTCTTTGAGAGAGAGAGGGGGTAGAGAGATGCTGGTCTACTTTGAGAGAGAGAGGGGGTAATGGTTGGCTCCTTTGAGAGAGAGAGTGAGAGAGAGAGAATCTAGGCTCCTTTGAAAAAAGAGAGATATACAGAGACAGAGAGATGCTATGCTTCGAGAGAGAGAGGGATGCTAGTCTCTTTTGAAAGAGAGAGAGAGTTACATGCTAGTCTCCTTTCACAGAGAGAGAAACAGAGAGAGATGCACAGAGAGAGATGATAGGCTCTTTTGTGAGAGAGAGAGAGGGATAATAGGCCACTCTGAGAGAGAGAGAGGGGGGTTGAGAGATTCTAGGTTCCTTAGAGAGTAAGAGAGATATACAGAGACAGAGAGATGCTAGGCTCCTTTGAGAGAGATGCTAGGCTCATTACAGAGAGAGACAGCGGGACAGTGAAGAGAGAGTATCTAGACTAATTTGAGAGAGAGAGAGAAAAGCTTGGCTTATTATAGAGAGAGAGACAGACAGAGATGCTATGCAACTCTTAGAGAGAGATTCTAGACTACTGTGAGAAAGAGAGAGAGATGCTAGACACCTTTGAGAGAAAGAGATAGATGCTAGGATCATTTGAGAAAGAGAGAGAGATACTAGACTCATTTGAGAGAGAGAGAGGGAGATACATGCTAGACAACTTAGAGAGAGAGATAGACAGAGAGACACTGAGAGATGATAGGCCCCTTTGTGAGAAGGAGAGATAGAAAGACAGGGAGTTGCTAGGCTCCTTTGGGAGAGACAGAGAGAGAGATGATTGGCTTCTTTGAGAGAGAGAGGGAGAGATATTCTAGGCTACTTTGAGAGAAAGAGAGATATACAGTAACAGAGATATGCTAGGCTCCTTCGAGTGAGAGAGACATGCTCGGCTCGTTTGAATGAGAGAGATAAAGGGATACATGCAAGGCTCCGTTGAGAGACACAGAGAGAGAGTGAGGGATGCTAGGCTCCTTGGAGAGAAAGAGAGAAAAAAGACGGAGATTCTAGTCTCCTTTGAGAAAAAGAGATATAGTTAGACAGAGAGATGGTAAGCTCTTTTGAAAGAGAGAGAGTGTGATGCTAGTCTTCTTAGTGAGAGTGAGAAAGAGAGAGATGCTAGAATCCTTTGAGAGAGAGAGAGAGATGCTAGTCTCCTTTGAAAGAGAGCGAGTGTGATGGTAGGTATCTTATCGAGATGGAGAAAGATAGAGATCCTAGAATCCCTTTAGAGAGAGAGAGAAAGGGATGCTAGTACACTTTGACGGGGAGGGAGGGAGAGGGAGAGACGATTTACTCCTTGGAGAGAGAAAGAGTGAGAAGGTTGACACTGTTGAGAGCGAGAGAGAGAGAGGGAGAGAAATGCTAAGCTGCTTCGAGACAAAGAGAGAGGGAGAGATAGAGATATGCTAGGCTACTTTGAGAGAGAGGGAGGGAGAGATATGCTAGGCTCCTTAGAGAGAGAAAGCGGGATAGATTTGCTAGGCTTCTTTGAGAGAGAGAGAGAGAGCCCGGGAGAGACAGAGAGAGAGATGCTAGGCTCCTTTTAGAGAAAGAAAGATATAGAGAGACAGAGAGACTCCAGGCTACTTTGATAGAGAGAGTGATGCTAGACTCCTTTGAAAGAGAGACAGAGAGAGATACATGCTAGGTTCCGTTGCGAGAGAGAGAGACAGACAGAGAGAGATGAAAGACTCGTTAGAGAGAGGGAGAGAGAGTGAGGGATGCTCGGCGCTTTTGAGAGAAAGAGGGAGATAGAAAGACAGGGAGATTGTAGGCTCCTTTGAGAGAGAGAGAGAGAGAGAGAGATGCAAATCTTCTTGAGAGAGAGGAAGAGAGAGAGATGCTTGGCTCCATTGAGAGAGAGAGATGCTGAGCTCCTTTGAGAGACAGAGAGAGAGAGATGCTACTCTACTTTGAGAGTGAGAGACATAGGGATGCTAGACTCCTTTCAGAGAGAGAGAGTTGTATATGCAAGGATTCTTTGAGAGAGGCAGAGTGAGGGAGAGTGATTCTAGTCTCCTTTGAGAGAAAGAGAGAAAGGTAGAAAGAGAGATGCTGGGCAGATTTGAAAGAGAAAGAGTGTGATGCAAGGTCTCTTACGGAGACAGAGAAAGTGAGATGCTAATATCCTTTGATATATATATATGTATATATATGTATATATACTATACTTCTTTGAGAGAGACAGAGAGAGAGGGAGAGAGATGCTATTCTACTTTAAGAGAGAGAGAGAGAGGGCTGGTAGGCTCCTTTGAGATAGAGATAGAGAGAAATGGTAGGCTTCTTTGAGAGAGAGAGTGAGAGAGAGAGTGTCTAGTCTGATTTGGGAGGAAGAGAGAAATGTAGACGGATAGATATTAGGCTCCTTTGAAAGACAGACAGTGTGAT
The DNA here is from genome assembly GCF_030020395.1 of Manis pentadactyla. Taxonomy (NCBI): domain Eukaryota; kingdom Metazoa; phylum Chordata; class Mammalia; order Pholidota; family Manidae; genus Manis; species Manis pentadactyla. Next base: position 77,883,746 of record NC_080033.1, read on the forward strand.
GCAAGGCTTCTTAGGGAGAGAGAGGAAGAGAGCGATGCTAGAATCCTTTGAGAGAGAGAGAGAGAGATGCTAGGCTTCTTTGAGAGAGAGAGAGTCAGAGTGAGACAGAGAGATAGAGATTCTAAGTTCCTTTGAGAGAGTGAGAGCAATACACGCTGGCTCCTTGAGAGAGAGATAAACAGAGAGACAGAGAGAGAGGGAGAGAGAAGATAGGCTCCTTAGAGAGAGAGAGAGGTTGAGGGATGCTAGGCTCCTTTGAGAGAAATAGAGAGAGATAGAAAGACTGAGATTCTAGTCTATTTGAGAGAAAGAGGGAGAGATAGAGAGATGTTATGCTCCTTTGAAAGAGGGAGAGTGTGGTGCTAGGCTTCTTAGGGAGAGAGAGAATTTGAGAGGTGCTAGAATCTCAGAGAGAGAGAGAGAGAGAGAGATGCTAGGCTTCTCTGAGAGAGAGACAGAGTGAGACAGAGAGATAGAGATTCTGGGTTCCTTTGAGAGAGAGAGAGCAATACATGCTGGCTCTTTGAGAGAGAGATAAACAGAGAGAGACAGAGAGGATATAGGCTCCTTTGAGAGAGACATGCTAGGATTCTTTGAGAGAATTAAGTAAAGAGAAAAAGTATGCAATTATACTGACTTTTATAATTACCTATAGAAGTACATTTCCCTGTGTTTTCTGTTTGTTTGGATTCAGATAGCTGTCTCATTTAATTTAATTATTCAGTCTGAAGAAATTCCTGTAGCATTTATATTCCTTGTGTAGTTGTAATTCACATGTCATACAGTTCATCCCCTTAAAATACACAATAGAGTGGTGGCTGGTATATTCGCAGAGCTGTGCCACCATTGCTACCATCAATTTTCAGATATTTTCATTATGACACAAGGGAGAACTGCCCCTAGCCGTAGGTAATCACGAATCTACTTTCTGTCCTGTAGGCTCGGCTCTTCTGGACATTTCCTATAAGTGAGAATCATACAATGTGTGAATCTTTGTGTTTTCCTCCAGTTAGCATGAAAACTTAGGGTTTCACCCATGTTGTGTGTATCAGAACTTCATATTTCTCATGGCTGAATAATTCTCTCCCTTTAATGTTCCTTGTAAGACATGTCAGCTAGCAACAAGTTTCCTCAGTTTTTATTTACCTAAGGATGTCTTTTTTCACCTTCATCTGTGAAAGGTAATTTGCTGGATATAAGATTCTTGTTTGAGTTTTTACTTCCAGCAATGAGAACATGTTGTCCCCACTGCCTTCCAACTGCTATCATGTCTGATGAGAAGTCAGCTGTTAAGCTTACTGGAGTGTACATGTATATCACTTTATTTTTCTCTTTTTGCCTATAAGATCTTTATCTTTGGCTTTCGGTATTTTGCCTATGATGTGCCCAGATGGAGTGCTCTTTGTGTGTATGCTACTTGGAATTTATAGAGTTTCTTGGATGTATGTATTGCTTTTTGGTCACATTTTGGGAATTTTCTGCCATTAAATACTTTAAATATTTTTCTGTTCCTTTCTCCAATCCTGCTTGTATTCGCAATGCACGTGTGGCTGCACTTATTGATGCCCCACATTTCTCTGTGGCTCTTCGTTTTGCTTCACTCATTAATTTTTCTCTCTGTTCTGCAAAATCCATAGTCTCCATGGATCTCGCTTTAAGTTGGCTGCTGGTTACTTCTGCCAGCTCAAATCTACATTTTGGTTATGGTTCTTAACTCCAAGATTTCCATTTGGTTCTAAAAAAATACAATTTCTACCTCTCAATAGTATTCTCTCTTTGATGAGCTTTTTTCACTGTACCTTCCTTTAGCTCTTTACGTATGAGAGCTGTGAGGAAAGGTACCCACTTTGTCCCTGCCTGCACCTCCCACGAGTAGAGCACTCCAAGTAGAGCTTCTGATACACAGTGCATGGGTTTGGTAGGTAAGGTTACAAGTCATGCCTCAGATGCCACAAACTCACTATTCTTACCGACAAATACTCAGTTGTCCTGAATGAATATTTCTTAAAATGCTGTATACCTTTAGGATAACTTCTAGAGACTATAACGGCCTTAAAAATAATTTTTACCTATTACTTTGTTGATTTACAATTTGTCTTTCTAGAAGTCCCAGTCCTCTTCCACATGATTTTTAAACAATATTTGTTGTGGCTAGAAGAGTTAACATAAGACCTACCGTCTACCAGATGTTTTTTTTAGTGTTTAATGTAGTATTGTTGGCAGTGCCGTACAGCAGATCTCCAGAGTTTATTCATCTTCCTTAACTGAGACTTTACACTCCTTGTTTAGTAAATCCGCAATTCCCATGACCCTAAACCTGGCCAACACCATTCCACCATTTGGTTATATGAATTTGACTACTTTAGATACTACATGTTAAGTGTATTCATGCAGTATTTCTCTTTCTGTGACTGGCTTGTTTCATTTAATGTTCTCAAGGGGTTCATCCATGTTGTTGCATATTGCAAAATTTCCTTTTCTCAAGGATAAATTGGATTCCATTGTATGTATAAACCACATATTCTTTCCCCATTCATATGTCGATGGGCATCTTGGTTGTTACCACCTCTTAGCTATTCAGAATCACGTTGCAGTGAACAATGGAGTGCAGGTGTCTCGTTGAGAGCCCGATTTTAGTCCTTTTGGGTCAATACCCACAAGTGTGGTTGCTGGATCATACGGTAGTTCTGCTGTTAGTGTTCTGAGGGAGCTCCCGTCCTTGCAAGCTTGGAAACCCTGCTTTCAGCTGCTCTACAAAAGCAGGTAAAAGGGGATCCTGCATCACTTCCAGTCAGTGTTCTTGATGCTTTCTGTTGTGCGTTTTCTAGATCAACTGGATGACTCTTCTGGCAGCTATGTTATCAAGGATGACACCAAGCCCCACATTCGAATGTGAGTTTGAACAGACTTAGAACCTGGGCGTCCAACCAAAGTGTGGATATTTTTACCCTCCTTGTGTTCCCCCATAGCTCCTTCCTCACAGGGGCTTTAGCTCCACTCTGGGGAGAAGTGGTAGATTTCTCTGGGTGTATGTGGGAAGCTTTTCCAATATTCCTTCTATGTGGACATCCCAAAGATGGTCCCATGGGGACATATTCCCAGGAACCTGGGATAATAGGTAAAGTGAGAGAGATAGAAATACAGGGAGATTATAGTCTCCTTTGAGAGAAAGAGAGAGAGAGAGATGTTAGGCTCCTTTGAAAGATGGAGTGTGTGAGTCTAGGCTTCGTAGGGAGAGAGATAAAGGGTGAGATGCTAGAATCCTTGGACAGAGAGAGAGATATGCTAGGCTTCTTTGAGAGAGAGAGGGGGGAGAGAGATGCTGGTCTACTTTGAGAGAGAGAGGGGTTAATGGTTGGCTCCTTTGAGAGAGAGAGAGAGAGAGAGAGAGAATCTAGGCTCCTTTGAAAAAAGAGAGATATACAGAGACAGAGAGATGCTATGCTTCGAGAGAGAGAGGGATGCTAGTCTCTTTTGAAAGAGAGAGAGAGTTACATGCTAGTCTCCTTTCACAGAGAGAGAAACAGAGAGAGATGCACAGAAAGAGATGAGAGGCTCTTTTGTGAGAGAGAGAGAGGGATAATAGGCCACTCTGAGAGAGAGAGAGGGGGGTTGAGAGATTCTAGGTTCCTTAGAGAGTAAGAGAGATATACAGAGACAGAGAGATGCTATGCTTCGAGAGAGAGAGGGATGCTAGTCTCTTTTGAAAGAGAGAGAGAGTTACATGCTAGTCTCCTTTCACAGAGAGAGAAACAGAGAGAGATGCACAGAGAGAGATGATAGGCTCTTTTGTGAGAGAGAGAGAGGGATAATAGGCCACTCTGAGAGAGAGAGAGGGGGGTTGAGAGATTCTAGGTTCCTTAGAGAGTAAGAGAGATATACAGAGACAGAGAGATGCTAGGCTCCTTTGAGAGAGATGCTAGGCTCATTACAGAGAGAGACAGCGGGACAGTGAAGAGAGAGTATCTAGACTAATTTGAGAGAGAGAGAGAGAAAAGCTTGGCTTATTATAGAGAGAGAGACAGACAGAGATGCTATGCAACTCTTAGAGAGAGATTCTAGACTACTGTGAGAAAGAGAGAGAGATGCTAGACACCTTTGAGAGAAAGAGATAGATGCTAGGATCATTTGAGAAAGAGAGAGAGATACTAGACTCATTTGAGAGAGAGAGAGGGAGATACATGCTAGACAACTTAGAGAGAGAGATAGACAGAGAGACACTGAGAGATGATAGGCCCCTTTGTGAGAAGGAGAGATAGAAAGACAGGGAGTTGCTAGGCTCCTTTGGGAGAGACAGAGAGAGAGATGATTGGCTTCTTTGAGAGAGAGAGGGAGAGATATTCTAGGCTACTTTGAGAGAAAGAGAGATATACAGTAACAGAGATATGCTAGGCTCCTTCGATTGAGAGAGACATGCTCGGCTCCTTTGAATGAGAGAGATAAAGGGATACATGCAAGGCTCCGTTGAGAGACACAGAGAGAGAGTGAGGGATGCTAGGCTCCTTGGAGAGAAAGAGAGAAAAAAGACGGAGATTCTAGTCTCCTTTGAGAAAAAGAGAGATAGTTAGACAGAGAGATGGTAAGCTCTTTTGAAAGAGAGAGAGTGTGATGCTAGTCTTCTTAGTGAGAGTGAGAAAGAGAGAGATGCTAGAATCCTTTGAGAGAGAGAGAGAGATGCTAGTCTCCTTTGAAAGAGAGCGAGTGTGATGGTAGGTATCTTATCGAGATGGAGAAAGATAGAGATCCTAGAATCCCTTTAGAGAGAGAGAGAAAGGGATGCTAGTACACTTTGACGGGGAGGGAGGGAGAGGGAGAGACGATTTACTCCTTGGAGAGAGAAAGAGTGAGAAGGTTGACACTGTTGAGAGCGAGAGAGAGAGAGGGAGAGAAATGCTAAGCTGCTTCGAGACAAAGAGAGAGGGAGAGATAGAGATATGCTAGGCTACTTTGAGAGAGAGGGAGGGAGAGATATGCTAGGCTCCTTAGAGAGAGAAAGCGGGATAGATTTGCTAGGCTTCTTTGAGAGAGAGAGAGAGAGCCCGGGAGAGACAGAGAGAGAGATGCTAGGCTCCTTTTAGAGAAAGAAAGATATAGAGAGACAGAGAGACTCCAGGCTACTTTGATAGAGAGAGTGATGCTAGACTCCTTTGAAAGAGAGACAGAGAGAGATACATGCTAGGTTCCGTTGCGAGAGAGAGAGACAGACAGAGAGAGATGAAAGACTCGTTAGAGAGAGGGAGAGAGAGTGAGGGATGCTCGGCGCTTTTGAGAGAAAGAGGGAGATAGAAAGACAGGGAGATTGTAGGCTCCTTTGAGAGAGAGAGAGAGAGAGAGAGATGCAAATCTTCTTGAGAGAGAGGAAGAGAGAGAGATGCTTGGCTCCATTGAGAGAGAGAGATGCTGAGCTCCTTTGAGAGACAGAGAGAGAGAGATGCTACTCTACTTTGAGAGTGAGAGACATAGGGATGCTAGACTCCTTTCAGAGAGAGAGAGTTGTATATGCAAGGATTCTTTGAGAGAGGCAGAGTGAGGGAGAGTGATTCTAGTCTCCTTTGAGAGAAAGAGAGAAAGGTAGAAAGAGAGATGCTGGGCAGATTTGAAAGAGAAAGAGTGTGATGCAAGGTCTCTTACGGAGACAGAGAAAGTGAGATTATAATATCCTTTGATATATATATATGTATATATATGTATATATACTATACTTCTTTGAGAGAGACAGAAAGAGAGGGAGAGAGATGCTATTCTACTTTAAGAGAGAGAGAGAGAGGGCTGGTAGGCTCCTTTGAGATAGAGATAGAGAGAAATGGTAGGCTTCTTTGAGAGAGAGAGTGAGAGAGAGAGTGTCTAGTCTGATTTGGGAGGAAGAGAGAAATGTAGACGGATAGATATTAGGCTCCTTTGAAAGACAGACAGTGTGATGCAAGGCTTCTTAGGGAGAGAGAGGAAGAGAGCGATGCTAGAATCCTTTGAGAGAGAGAGAGAGAGATGCTAGGCTTCTTTGAGAGAGAGAGAGTCAGAGTGAGACAGAGAGATAGAGATTCTAAGTTCCTTTGAGAGAGTGAGAGCAATACACGCTGGCTCCTTGAGAGAGAGATAAACAGAGAGACAGAGAGAGAGGGAGAGAGAAGATAGGCTCCTTAGAGAGAGAGAGAGGTTGAGGGATGCTAGGCTCCTTTGAGAGAAATAGAGAGAGATAGAAAGACTGAGATTCTAGTCTATTTGAGAGAAAGAGGGAGAGATAGAGAGATGTTATGCTCCTTTGAAAGAGGGAGAGTGTGGTGCTAGGCTTCTTAGGGAGAGAGAGAATTTGAGAGGTGCTAGAATCTCAGAGAGAGAGAGAGAGAGAGAGAGATGCTAGGCTTCTCTGAGAGAGAGACAGAGTGAGACAGAGAGATAGAGATTCTGGGTTCCTTTGAGAGAGAGAGAGCAATACATGCTGGCTCTTTGAGAGAGAGATAAACAGAGAGAGACAGAGAGGATATAGGCTCCTTTGAGAGAGACATGCTAGGATTCTTTGAGAGAATTAAGTAAAGAGAAAAAGTATGCAATTATACTGACTTTTCTAATTACCTATAGAAGTACATTTCCCTGTGTTTTCTGTTTGTTTGGATTCAGATAGCTGTCTCATTTAATTTAATTATTCAGTCTGAAGAAATTCCTGTAGCATTTATATTCCTTGTGTAGGTGTAATTCACATGTCATACAGTTCATCCCCTTAAAATACACAATAGAGTGGTGGCTGGTATATTCGCAGAGCTGTGCCACCATTGCTACCATCAATTTTCAGATATTTTCATTATGACACAAGGGAGAACTGCCCCTAGCCGTAGGTAATCACGAATCTACTTTCTGTCCTGTAGGCTCGGCTCTTCTGGACATTTCCTATAAGTGAGAATCATACAATGTGTGAATCTTTGTGTTTTCCTCCAGTTAGCATGAAAACTTAGGGTTTCACCCATGTTGTGTGTATCAGAACTTCATATTTCTCATGGCTGAATAATTCTCTCCCTTTAATGTTCCTTGTAAGACATGTCAGCTAGCAACAAGTTTCCTCAGTTTTTATTTACCTAAGGATGTCTTTTTTCACCTTCATCTGTGAAAGGTAATTTGCTGGATATAAGATTCTTGTTTGAGTTTTTACTTCCAGCAATGAGAACATGTTGTCCCCACTGCCTTCCAACTGCTATCATGTCTGATGAGAAGTCAGCTGTTAAGCTTACTGGAGTGTACATGTATATCACTTTATTTTTCTCTTTTTGCCTATAAGATCTTTATCTTTGGCTTTCGGTATTTTGCCTATGATGTGCCCAGATGGAGTGCTCTTTGTGTGTATGCTACTTGGAATTTATAGAGTTTCTTGGATGTATGTATTGCTTTTTGGTCACATTTTGGGAATTTTCTGCCATTAAATACTTTAAATATTTTTCTGTTCCTTTCTCCAATCCTGCTTGTATTCGCAATGCACGTGTGGCTGCACTTATTGATGCCCCACATTTCTCTGTGGCTCTTCGTTTTGCTTCACTCATTAATTTTTCTCTCTGTTCTGCAAAATCCATAGTCTCCATGGATCTCGCTTTAAGTTGGCTGCTGGTTACTTCTGCCAGCTCAAATCTACATTTTGGTTATGGTTCTTAACTCCAAGATTTCCATTTGGTTCTAAAAAAATACAATTTCTACCTCTCAATAGTATTCTCTCTTTGATGAGCTTTTTTCACTGTACCTTCCTTTAGCTCTTTACGTATGAGAGCTGTGAGGAAAGGTACCCACTTTGTCCCTGCCTGCACCTCCCACGAGTAGAGCACTCCAAGTAGAGCTTCTGATACACAGTGCATGGGTTTGGTAGGTAAGGTTACAAGTCATGCCTCAGATGCCACAAACTCACTATTCTTACCGACAAATACTCAGTTGTCCTGAATGAATATTTCTTAAAATGCTGTATACCTTTAGGATAACTTCTAGAGACTATAACGGCCTTAAAAATAATTTTTACCTATTACTTTGTTGATTTACAATTTGTCTTTCTAGAAGTCCCAGTCCTCTTCCACATGATTTTTAAACAATATTTGTTGTGGCTAGAAGAGTTAACATAAGACCTACCGTCTACCAGATGTTTTTTTTAGTGTTTAATGTAGTATTGTTGGCAGTGCCGTACAGCAGATCTCCAGAGTTTATTCATCTTCCTTAACTGAGACTTTACACTCCTTGTTTAGTAAATCCGCAATTCCCATGACCCTAACCCTGGCCAACACCATTCCACCATTTGGTTATATGAATTTGACTACTTTAGATACTACATGTTAAGTGTATTCATGCAGTATTTCTCTTTCTGTGACTGGCTTGTTTCATTTAATGTTCTCAAGGGGTTCATCCATGTTGTTGCATATTGCAAAATTTCCTTTTCTCAAGGATAAATTGGATTCCATTGTATGTATAAACCACATATTCTTTCCCCATTCATATGTCGATGGGCATCTTGGTTGTTACCACCTCTTAGCTATTCAGAATCACGTTGCAGTGAACAATGGAGTGCAGGTGTCTCGTTGAGAGCCCGATTTTAGTCCTTTTGGGTCAATACCCACAAGTGTGGTTGCTGGATCATACGGTAGTTCTGCTGTTAGTGTTCTGAGGGAGCTCCCGTCCTTGCAAGCTTGGAAACCCTGCTTTCAGCTGCTCTACAAAAGCAGGTAAAAGGGGATCCTGCATCACTTCCAGTCAGTGTTCTTGATGCTTTCTGTTGTGCGTTTTCTAGATCAACTGGATGACTCTTCTGGCAGCTATGTTATCAAGGATGACACCAAGCCCCACATTCGAATGTGAGTTTGAACAGACTTAGAACCTGGGCGTCCAACCAAAGTGTGGATATTTTTACCCTCCTTGTGTTCCCCCATAGCTCCTTCCTCACAGGGGCTTTAGCTCCACTCTGGGGAGAAGTGGTAGATTTCTCTGGGTGTATGTGGGAAGCTTTTCCAATATTCCTTCTATGTGGACATCCCAAAGATGGTCCCATGGGGACATATTCCCAGGAACCTGGGATAATAGGTAAAGTGAGAGAGATAGAAATACAGGGAGATTATAGTCTCCTTTGAGAGAAAGAGAGAGAGAGAGATGTTAGGCTCCTTTGAAAGATGGAGTGTGTGAGTCTAGGCTTCGTAGGGAGAGAGATAAAGGGTGAGATGCTAGAATCCTTGGACAGAGAGAGAGATATGCTAGGCTTCTTTGAGAGAGAGAGGGGGGAGAGAGATGCTGGTCTACTTTGAGAGAGAGAGGGGTTAATGGTTGGCTCCTTTGAGAGAGAGAGAGAGAGAGAGAGAGAATCTAGGCTCCTTTGAAAAAAGAGAGATATACAGAGACAGAGAGATGCTATGCTTCGAGAGAGAGAGGGATGCTAGTCTCTTTTGAAAGAGAGAGAGAGTTACATGCTAGTCTCCTTTCACAGAGAGAGAAACAGAGAGAGATGCACAGAAAGAGATGAGAGGCTCTTTTGTGAGAGAGAGAGAGGGATAATAGGCCACTCTGAGAGAGAGAGAGGGGGGTTGAGAGATTCTAGGTTCCTTAGAGAGTAAGAGAGATATACAGAGACAGAGAGATGCTATGCTTCGAGAGAGAGAGGGATGCTAGTCTCTTTTGAAAGAGAGAGAGAGTTACATGCTAGTCTCCTTTCACAGAGAGAGAAACAGAGAGAGATGCACAGAGAGAGATGATAGGCTCTTTTGTGAGAGAGAGAGAGGGATAATAGGCCACTCTGAGAGAGAGAGAGGGGGGTTGAGAGATTCTAGGTTCCTTAGAGAGTAAGAGAGATATACAGAGACAGAGAGATGCTAGGCTCCTTTGAGAGAGATGCTAGGCTCATTACAGAGAGAGACAGCGGGACAGTGAAGAGAGAGTATCTAGACTAATTTGAGAGAGAGAGAGAGAAAAGCTTGGCTTATTATAGAGAGAGAGACAGACAGAGATGCTATGCAACTCTTAGAGAGAGATTCTAGACTACTGTGAGAAAGAGAGAGAGAGATGCTAGACACCTTTGAGAGAAAGAGATAGATGCTAGGATCATTTGAGAAAGAGAGAGAGATACTAGACTCATTTGAGAGAGAGAGAGGGAGATACATGCTAGACAACTTAGAGAGAGAGATAGACAGAGAGACACTGAGAGATGATAGGCCCCTTTGTGAGAAGGAGAGATAGAAAGACAGGGAGTTGCTAGGCTCCTTTGGGAGAGACAGAGAGAGAGATGATTGGCTTCTTTGAGAGAGAGAGGGAGAGATATTCTAGGCTACTTTGAGAGAAAGAGAGATATACAGTAACAGAGATATGCTAGGCTCCTTCGATTGAGAGAGACATGCTCGGCTCCTTTGAATGAGAGAGATAAAGGGATACATGCAAGGCTCCGTTGAGAGACACAGAGAGAGAGTGAGGGATGCTAGGCTCCTTGGAGAGAAAGAGAGAAAAAAGACGGAGATTCTAGTCTCCTTTGAGAAAAAGAGAGATAGTTAGACAGAGAGATGGTAAGCTCTTTTGAAAGAGAGAGAGTGTGATGCTAGTCTTCTTAGTGAGAGTGAGAAAGAGAGAGATGCTAGAATCCTTTGAGAGAGAGAGAGAGATGCTAGTCTCCTTTGAAAGAGAGCGAGTGTGATGGTAGGTATCTTATCGAGATGGAGAAAGATAGAGATCCTAGAATCCCTTTAGAGAGAGAGAGAAAGGGATGCTAGTACACTTTGACGGGGAGGGAGGGAGAGGGAGAGACGATTTACTCCTTGGAGAGAGAAAGAGTGAGAAGGTTGACACTGTTGAGAGCGAGAGAGAGAGAGGGAGAGAAATGCTAAGCTGCTTCGAGACAAAGAGAGAGGGAGAGATAGAGATATGCTAGGCTACTTTGAGAGAGAGGGAGGGAGAGATATGCTAGGCTCCTTAGAGAGAGAAAGCGGGATAGATTTGCTAGGCTTCTTTGAGAGAGAGAGAGAGAGCCCGGGAGAGACAGAGAGAGAGATGCTAGGCTCCTTTTAGAGAAAGAAAGATATAGAGAGACAGAGAGACTCCAGGCTACTTTGATAGAGAGAGTGATGCTAGACTCCTTTGAAAGAGAGACAGAGAGAGATACATGCTAGGTTCCGTTGCGAGAGAGAGAGACAGACAGAGAGAGATGAAAGACTCGTTAGAGAGAGGGAGAGAGAGTGAGGGATGCTCGGCGCTTTTGAGAGAAAGAGGGAGATAGAAAGACAGGGAGATTGTAGGCTCCTTTGAGAGAGAGAGAGAGAGAGAGAGATGCAAATCTTCTTGAGAGAGAGGAAGAGAGAGAGATGCTTGGCTCCATTGAGAGAGAGAGATGCTGAGCTCCTTTGAGAGACAGAGAGAGAGAGATGCTACTCTACTTTGAGAGTGAGAGACATAGGGATGCTAGACTCCTTTCAGAGAGAGAGAGTTGTATATGCAAGGATTCTTTGAGAGAGGCAGAGTGAGGGAGAGTGATTCTAGTCTCCTTTGAGAGAAAGAGAGAAAGGTAGAAAGAGAGATGCTGGGCAGATTTGAAAGAGAAAGAGTGTGATGCAAGGTCTCTTACGGAGACAGAGAAAGTGAGATTATAATATCCTTTGATATATATATATGTATATATATGTATATATACTATACTTCTTTGAGAGAGACAGAAAGAGAGGGAGAGAGATGCTATTCTACTTTAAGAGAGAGAGAGAGAGGGCTGGTAGGCTCCTTTGAGATAGAGATAGAGAGAAATGGTAGGCTTCTTTGAGAGAGAGAGTGAGAGAGAGAGTGTCTAGTCTGATTTGGGAGGAAGAGAGAAATGTAGACGGATAGATATTAGGCTCCTTTGAAAGACAGACAGTGTGATGCAAGGCTTCTTAGGGAGAGAGAGGAAGAGAGCGATGCTAGAATCCTTTGAGAGAGAGAGAGAGAGATGCTAGGCTTCTTTGAGAGAGAGAGAGTCAGAGTGAGACAGAGAGATAGAGATTCTAAGTTCCTTTGAGAGAGTGAGAGCAATACACGCTGGCTCCTTGAGAGAGAGATAAACAGAGAGACAGAGAGAGAGGGAGAGAGAAGATAGGCTCCTTAGAGAGAGAGAGAGGTTGAGGGATGCTAGGCTCCTTTGAGAGAAATAGAGAGAGATAGAAAGACTGAGATTCTAGTCTATTTGAGAGAAAGAGGGAGAGATAGAGAGATGTTATGCTCCTTTGAAAGAGGGAGAGTGTGGTGCTAGGCTTCTTAGGGAGAGAGAGAATTTGAGAGGTGCTAGAATCTCAGAGAGAGAGAGAGAGAGAGAGAGATGCTAGGCTTCTCTGAGAGAGAGACAGAGTGAGACAGAGAGATAGAGATTCTGGGTTCCTTTGAGAGAGAGAGAGCAATACATGCTGGCTCTTTGAGAGAGAGATAAACAGAGAGAGACAGAGAGGATATAGGCTCCTTTGAGAGAGACATGCTAGGATTCTTTGAGAGAATTAAGTAAAGAGAAAAAGTATGCAATTATACTGACTTTTCTAATTACCTATAGAAGTACATTTCCCTGTGTTTTCTGTTTGTTTGGATTCAGATAGCTGTCTCATTTAATTTAATTATTCAGTCTGAAGAAATTCCTGTAGCATTTATATTCCTTGTGTAGGTGTAATTCACATGTCATACAGTTCATCCCCTTAAAATACACAATAGAGTGGTGGCTGGTATATTCGCAGAGCTGTGCCACCATTGCTACCATCAATTTTCAGATATTTTCATTATGACACAAGGGAGAACTGCCCCTAGCCGTAGGTAATCACGAATCTACTTTCTGTCCTGTAGGCTCGGCTCTTCTGGACATTTCCTATAAGTGAGAATCATACAATGTGTGAATCTTTGTGTTTTCCTCCAGTTAGCATGAAAACTTAGGGTTTCACCCATGTTGTGTGTATCAGAACTTCATATTTCTCATGGCTGAATAATTCTCTCCCTTTAATGTTCCTTGTAAGACATGTCAGCTAGCAACAAGTTTCCTCAGTTTTTATTTACCTAAGGATGTCTTTTTTCACCTTCATCTGTGAAAGGTAATTTGCTGGATATAAGATTCTTGTTTGAGTTTTTACTTCCAGCAATGAGAACATGTTGTCCCCACTGCCTTCCAACTGCTATCATGTCTGATGAGAAGTCAGCTGTTAAGCTTACTGGAGTGTACATGTATATCACTTTATTTTTCTCTTTTTGCCTATAAGATCTTTATCTTTGGCTTTCGGTATTTTGCCTATGATGTGCCCAGATGGAGTGCTCTTTGTGTGTATGCTACTTGGAATTTATAGAGTTTCTTGGATGTATGTATTGCTTTTTGGTCACATTTTGGGAATTTTCTGCCATTAAATACTTTAAATATTTTTCTGTTCCTTTCTCCAATCCTGCTTGTATTCGCAATGCACGTGTGGCTGCACTTATTGATGCCCCACATTTCTCTGTGGCTCTTCGTTTTGCTTCACTCATTAATTTTTCTCTCTGTTCTGCAAAATCCATAGTCTCCATGGATCTCGCTTTAAGTTGGCTGCTGGTTACTTCTGCCAGCTCAAATCTACATTTTGGTTATGGTTCTTAACTCCAAGATTTCCATTTGGTTCTAAAAAAATACAATTTCTACCTCTCAATAGTATTCTCTCTTTGATGAGCTTTTTTCACTGTACCTTCCTTTAGCTCTTTACGTATGAGAGCTGTGAGGAAAGGTACCCACTTTGTCCCTGTCTGCACCTCCCAGGAGTAGAGCACTCCAAGTAGAGCTTCTGATACACAGTGCATGGGTTTGGTAGGTAAGGTTACAAGTCATGCCTCAGATGCCACAAACTCACTATTCTTACCGACAAATACTCAGTTGTCCTGAATGAATATTTCTTAAAATGCTGTATACCTTTAGGATAACTTCTAGAGACTATAACGGCCTTAAAAATAATTTTTACCTATTACTTTGTTGATTTACAATTTGTCTTTCTAGAAGTCCCAGTCCTCTTCCACATGATTTTTAAACAATATTTGTTGTGGCTAGAAGAGTTAACATAAGACCTACCGTCTACCAGATGTTTTTTTTAGTGTTTAATGTAGTATTGTTGGCAGTGCCGTACAGCAGATCTCCAGAGTTTATTCATCTTCCTTAACTGAGACTTTACACTCCTTGTTTAGTAAATCCGCAATTCCCATGACCCTAACCCTGGCCAACACCATTCCACCATTTGGTTATATGAATTTGACTACTTTAGATACTACATGTTAAGTGTATTCATGCAGTATTTCTCTTTCTGTGACTGGCTTGTTTCATTTAATGTTCTCAAGGGGTTCATCCATGTTGTTGCATATTGCAAAATTTCCTTTTCTCAAGGATAAATTGGATTCCATTGTATGTATAAACCACATATTCTTTCCCCATTCATATGTCGATGGGCATCTTGGTTGTTACCACCTCTTAGCTATTCAGAATCACGTTGCAGTGAACAATGGAGTGCAGGTGTCTCGTTGAGAGCCCGATTTTAGTCCTTTTGGGTCAATACCCACAAGTGTGGTTGCTGGATCATACGGTAGTTCTGCTGTTAGTGTTCTGAGGGAGCTCCCGTCCTTGCAAGCTTGGAAACCCTGCTTTCAGCTGCTCTACAAAAGCAGGTAAAAGGGGATCCTGCATCACTTCCAGTCAGTGTTCTTGATGCTTTCTCTTGTGCGTTTTCTAGATCAACTGGATGACTCTTCTGGCAGCTATGTTATCAAGGATGACACCAAGCCCCACATTCGAATGTGAGTTTGAACAGACTTAGAACCTGGGCGTCCAACCAAAGTGTGGATATTTTTACCCTCCTTGTGTTCCCCCATAGCTCCTTCCTCACAGGGGCTTTAGCTCCACTCTGGGGAGAAGTGGTAGATTTCTCTGGGTGTATGTGGGAAGCTTTTCCAATATTCCTTCTATGTGGACATCCCAAAGATGGTCCCATGGGGACATATTCCCAGGAACCTGGGATAATAGGTAAAGTGAGAGAGATAGAAATACAGGGAGATTATAGTCTCCTTTGAGAGAAAGAGAGAGAGAGAGATGTTAGGCTCCTTTGAAAGAGGGAGAGTGTGAGTCTAGGCTTCGTAGGGAGAGAGATAAAGGGTGAGATGCTAGAATCCTTGGACAGAGAGAGAGATATGCTAGGCTTCTTTGAGAGAGAGAGGGGGGAGAGAGATGCTGGTCTACTTTGAGAGAGAGAGGGGTTAATGGTTGGCTCCTTTGAGAGAGAGAGAGAGAGAGAGAGAGAGAGAATCTAGGCTCCTTTGAAAAAAGAGAGATATACAGAGACAGAGAGATGCTATGCTTCGAGAGAGAGAGGGATGCTAGTCTCTTTTGAAAGAGAGAGAGAGTTACATGCTAGTCTCCTTTCACAGAGAGAGAAACAGAGAGAGATGCACAGAAAGAGATGAGAGGCTCTTTTGTGAGAGAGAGAGAGGGATAATAGGCCACTCTGAGAGAGAGAGAGGGGGGTTGAGAGATTCTAGGTTCCTTAGAGAGTAAGAGAGATATACAGAGACAGAGAGATGCTATGCTTCGAGAGAGAGAGGGATGCTAGTCTCTTTTGAAAGAGAGAGAGAGTTACATGCTAGTCTCCTTTCACAGAGAGAGAAACAGAGAGAGATGCACAGAAAGAGATGATAGGCTCTTTTGTGAGAGAGAGAGAGGGATAATAGGCCACTCTGAGAGAGAGAGAGGGGGGTTGAGAGATTCTAGGTTCCTTAGAGAGTAAGAGAGATATACAGAGACAGAGAGATGCTAGGCTCCTTTGAGAGAGATGCTAGGCTCATTACAGAGAGAGACAGCGGGACAGTGAAGAGAGAGTATCTAGACTAATTTGAGAGAGAGAGAGAGAAAAGCTTGGCTTATTATAGAGAGAGAGACAGACAGAGATGCTATGCAACTCTTAGAGAGAGATTCTAGACTACTGTGAGAAAGAGAGAGAGATGCTAGACACCTTTGAGAGAAAGAGATAGATGCTAGGATCATTTGAGAAAGAGAGAGAGATACTAGACTCATTTGAGAGAGAGAGAGGGAGATACATGCTAGACAACTTAGAGAGAGAGATAGACAGAGAGACACTGAGAGATGATAGGCCCCTTTGTGAGAAGGAGAGATAGAAAGACAGGGAGTTGCTAGGCTCCTTTGGGAGAGACAGAGAGAGAGATGATTGGCTTCTTTGAGAGAGAGAGGGAGAGATATTCTAGGCTACTTTGAGAGAAAGAGAGATATACAGTAACAGAGATATGCTAGGCTCCTTCGATTGAGAGAGACATGCTCGGCTCCTTTGAATGAGAGAGATAAAGGGATACATGCAAGGCTCCGTTGAGAGACACAGAGAGAGAGTGAGGGATGCTAGGCTCCTTGGAGAGAAAGAGAGAAAAAAGACGGAGATTCTAGTCTCCTTTGAGAAAAAGAGATATAGTTAGACAGAGAGATGGTAAGCTCTTTTGAAAGAGAGAGAGTGTGATGCTAGTCTTCTTAGTGAGAGTGAGAAAGAGAGAGATGCTAGAATCCTTTGAGAGAGAGAGAGAGATGCTAGTCTCCTTTGAAAGAGAGCGAGTGTGATGGTAGGTATCTTATCGAGATGGAGAAAGATAGAGATCCTAGAATCCCTTTAGAGAGAGAGAGAAAGGGATGCTAGTACACTTTGACGGGGAGGGAGGGAGAGGGAGAGACGATTTACTCCTTGGAGAGAGAAAGAGTGAGAAGGTTGACACTGTTGAGAGCGAGAGAGAGAGAGGGAGAGAAATGCTAAGCTGCTTCGAGACAAAGAGAGAGGGAGAGATAGAGATATGCTAGGCTACTTTGAGAGAGAGGGAGGGAGAGATATGCTAGGCTCCTTAGAGAGAGAAAGCGGGATAGATTTGCTAGGCTTCTTTGAGAGAGAGAGAGAGAGCCCGGGAGAGACAGAGAGAGAGATGCTAGGCTCCTTTTAGAGAAAGAAAGATATAGAGAGACAGAGAGACTCCAGGCTACTTTGATAGAGAGAGTGATGCTAGACTCCTTTGAAAGAGAGACAGAGAGAGATACATGCTAGGTTCCGTTGCGAGAGAGAGAGACAGACAGAGAGAGATGAAAGACTCGTTAGAGAGAGGGAGAGAGAGTGAGGGATGCTCGGCGCTTTTGAGAGAAAGAGGGAGATAGAAAGACAGGGAGATTGTAGGCTCCTTTGAGAGAGAGAGAGAGAGAGAGAGATGCAAATCTTCTTGAGAGAGAGGAAGAGAGAGAGATGCTTGGCTCCATTGAGAGAGAGAGATGCTGAGCTCCTTTGAGAGACAGAGAGAGAGAGATGCTACTCTACTTTGAGAGTGAGAGACATAGGGATGCTAGACTCCTTTCAGAGAGAGAGAGTTGTATATGCAAGGATTCTTTGAGAGAGGCAGAGTGAGGGAGAGTGATTCTAGTCTCCTTTGAGAGAAAGAGAGAAAGGTAGAAAGAGAGATGCTGGGCAGATTTGAAAGAGAAAGAGTGTGATGCAAGGTCTCTTACGGAGACAGAGAAAGTGAGATGCTAATATCCTTTGATATATATATATATGTATATATATGTATATATACTATACTTCTTTGAGAGAGACAGAAAGAGAGGGAGAGAGATGCTATTCTACTTTAAGAGAGAGAGAGAGAGGGCTGGTAGGCTCCTTTGAGATAGAGATAGAGAGAGATGGTAGGCTTCTTTGAGAGAGAGAGTGAGAGAGAGAGTGTCTAGTCTGCTTTGGGAGGAAGAGAGAAATGTAGACGGATAGATATTAGGCTCCTTTGAAAGACAGACAGTGTGATGCTAGGCTTCTTAGGGAGAGAGAGAAAGAGAGCGATGCTAGAATCCTTTGAGAGAGAGAGAGAGATGCCAGGCTTCTTTGAGAGAGAGAGAGTCAGAGTGAGACAGAGAGATAGAGATTCTAAGTTCCTTTGAGAGAGTGAGAGCAATACACGCTGGCTCCTTGAGAGAGAGATAAACAGAGAGACAGAGAGAGAGGGAGAGAGAAGATAGGCTCCTTAGAGAGAGAGAGAGGTTGAGGGATGCTAGGCTCCTTTGAGAGAAATAGAGAGAGATAGAAAGACTGAGATTCTAGTCTATTTGAGAGAAAGAGGGAGAGATAGAGAGATGTTATGCTCCTTTGAAAGAGGGAGAGTGTGGTGCTAGGCTTCTTAGGGAGAGAGACAATTTGAGAGGTGCTAGAATCTCAGAGAGAGAGAGAGAGAGAGAGAGATGCTAGGCTTCTCTGAGAGAGAGACAGAGTGAGACAGAGAGATAGAGATTCTGGGTTCCTTTGAGAGAGAGAGAGCAATACATGCTGGCTCTTTGAGAGAGAGATAAACAGAGAGAGACAGAGAGGATATAGGCTCCTTTGAGAGAGACATGCTAGGATTCTTTGAGAGAATTAAGTAAAGAGAAAAAGTATGCAATTATACTGACTTTTATAATTACCTATAGAAGTACATTTCCCTGTGTTTTCTGTTTGTTTGGATTCAGATAGCTGTCTCATTTAATTTAATTATTCAGTCTGAAGAAATTCCTGTAGCATTTATATTCCTTGTGTAGGTGTAATTCACATGTCATACAGTTCATCCCCTTAAAATACACAATAGAGTGGTGGCTGGTATATTCGCAGAGCTGTGCCACCATTGCTACCATCAATTTTCAGATATTTTCATTATGACACAAGGGAGAACTGCCCCTAGCCGTAGGTAATCACGAATCTACTTTCTGTCCTGTAGGCTCGGCTCTTCTGGACATTTCCTATAAGTGAGAATCATACAATGTGTGAATCTTTGTGTTTTCCTCCAGTTAGCATGAAAACTTAGGGTTTCACCCATGTTGTGTGTATCAGAACTTCATATTTCTCATGGCTGAATAATTCTCTCCCTTTAATGTTCCTTGTAAGACATGTCAGCTAGCAACAAGTTTCCTCAGTTTTTATTTACCTAAGGATGTCTTTTTTCACCTTCATCTGTGAAAGGTAATTTGCTGGATATAAGATTCTTGTTTGAGTTTTTACTTCCAGCAATGAGAACATGTTGTCCCCACTGCCTTCCAACTGCTATCATGTCTGATGAGAAGTCAGCTGTTAAGCTTACTGGAGTGTACATGTATATCACTTTATTTTTCTCTTTTTGCCTATAAGATCTTTATCTTTGGCTTTCGGTATTTTGCCTATGATGTGCCCAGATGGAGTGCTCTTTGTGTGTATGCTACTTGGAATTTATAGAGTTTCTTGGATGTATGTATTGCTTTTTGGTCACATTTTGGGAATTTTCTGCCATTAAATACTTTAAATATTTTTCTGTTCCTTTCTCCAAACCTGCTTGTATTCGCAATGCACGTGTGGCTGCACTTATTGATGCCCCACATTTCTCTGTGGCTCTTCGTTTTGCTTCACTCATTAATTTTTCTCTCTGTTCTGCAAAATCCATAGTCTCCATGGATCTCGCTTTAAGTTGGCTGCTGGTTACTTCTGCCAGCTCAAATCTACATTTTGGTTATGGTTCTTAACTCCAAGATTTCCATTTGGTTCTAAAAAAATACAATTTCTACCTCTCAATAGTATTCTCTCTTTGATGAGCTTTTTTCACTGTACCTTCCTTTAGCTCTTTACGTATGAGAGCTGTGAGGAAAGGTACCCACTTTGTCCCTGCCTGCACCTCCCAGGAGTAGAGCACTCCAAGTAGAGCTTCTGATACACAGTGCATGGGTTTGGTAGGTAAGGTTACAAGTCATGCCTCAGATGCCACAAACTCACTATTCTTACCGACAAATACTCAGTTGTCCTGAATGAATATTTCTTAAAATGCTGTATACCTTTAGGATAACTTCTAGAGACTATAACGGCCTTAAAAATAATTTTTACCTATTACTTTGTTGATTTACAATTTGTCTTTCTAGAAGTCCCAGTCCTCTTCCACATGATTTTTAAACAATATTTGTTGTGGCTAGAAGAGTTAACATAAGACCTACCGTCTACCAGATGTTTTTTTTAGTGTTTAATGTAGTATTGTTGGCAGTGCCGTACAGCAGATCTCCAGAGTTTATTCATCTTCCTTAACTGAGATTTTACACTCCTTGTTTAGTAAATCCGCAATTCCCATGACCCTAACCCTGGCCAACACCATTCCACCATTTGGTTATATGAATTTGACTACTTTAGATACTACATGTTAAGTGTATTCATGCAGTATTTCTCTTTCTGTGACTGGCTTGTTTCATTTAATGTTCTCAAGGGGTTCATCCATGTTGTTGCATATTGCAAAATTTCCTTTTCTCAAGGATAAATTGGATTCCATTGTATGTATAAACCACATATTCTTTCCCCATTCATATGTCGATGGGCATCTTGGTTGTTACCACCTCTTAGCTATTCAGAATCACGTTGCAGTGAACAATGGAGTGCAGGTGTCTCGTTGAGAGCCCGATTTTAGTCCTTTTGGGTCAATACCCACAAGTGTGGTTGCTGGATCATACGGTAGTTCTGCTGTTAGTGTTCTGAGGGAGCTCCCGTCCTTGCAAGCTTGGAAACCCTGCTTTCAGCTGCTCTACAAAAGCAGGTAAAAGGGGATCCTGCATCACTTCCAGTCAGTGTTCTTGATGCTTTCTGTTGTGCGTTTTCTAGATCAACTGGATGACTCTTCTGGCAGCTATGTTATCAAGGATGACACCCAGCCCCACATTCGAATGTGAGTTTGAACAGACTTAGAACCTGGGCGTCCAACCAAAGTGTGGATATTTTTACCCTCCTTGTGTTCCCCCATAGCTCCTTCCTCACAGGGGCTTTAGCTCCACTCTGGGGAGAAGTGGTAGATTTCTCTGGGTGTATGTGGGAAGCTTTTCCAATATTCCTTCTATGAGGACATCCCATAGATGGTCCCATGGGGACATATTCCCAGGAACCTGGGATAATAGGTAAAGTGAGAGAGATAGAAATACAGGGAGATTATAGTCTCCTTTGAGAGAAAGAGAGAGAGAGAGATGTTAGGCTCCTTTGAAAGAGGGAGAGTGTGAGTCTAGGCTTCGTAGGGAGAGAGATAAAGGGTGAGATGCTAGAATCCTTGGACAGAGAGAGAGGTATGCTAGGCTTCTTTGAGAGAGAGAGGGGGGAGAGAGATGCTGGTCTACTTTGAGAGAGAGAGGGGGTAATGGTTGGCTCCTTTGAGAGAGAGAGTGAGAGAGAGAGCGAATCTAGGCTCCTTTGAAAAAAGAGAGATATACAGAGACAGAGAGATGCTATGCTTCGAGAGAGAGAGGGATGCTAGTCTCTTTTGAAAGAGAGAGAGAGTTACATGCTAGTCTCCTTTCACAGAGAGAGAAACAGAGAGAGATGCACAGAGAGAGATGATAGGCTATTTTGTGAGAGAGAGAGAGGGATAATAGGCCACTCTGAGAGAGAGAGAGGGGGGTTGAGAGATTCTAGGTTCCTTAGAGAGTAAGAGAGATATACAGAGACAGAGAGATGCTAGGCTCCTTTGAGAGAGATGCTAGGCTCATTACAGAGAGAGACAGCGGGACAGTGAAGAGAGAGTATCTAGACTAATTTGAGAGAGAGAGAGAAAAGCTTGGCTTATTATAGAGAGAGAGACAGACAGAGATGCTATGCAACTCTTAGAGAGAGATTCTAGACTACTGTGAGAAAGAGAAAGAGATGCTAGACACCTTTGAGAGAAAGAGATGGATGCTAGGATCATTTGAGAAAGAGAGAGAGATACTAGACTCATTTGAGAGAGAGAGAGGGAGATACATGCTAGACAACTTAGAGAGAGAGATAGACAGAGAGACACTGAGAGATGATAGGCCCCTTTGTGAGAAGGAGAGATAGAAAGACAGGGAGTTGCTAGGCTCCTTTGGGAGAGACAGAGAGAGAGAAGATTGGCTTCTTTGAGAGAGAGAGGGAGAGATATTCTAGGCTACTTTGAGAGAAAGAGAGATATACAGTAACAGAGATATGCTAGGCTCCTTCGAGTGAGAGAGGCATGCTCGGCTCCTTTGAATGAGAGAGATAAAGGGATACATGCAAGGCTCCGTTGAGAGACACAGAGAGAGAGTGAGGGATGCTAGGCACCTTGGAGAGAAAGAGAGAAAAAAGACGGAGATTCTAGTCTCCTTTGAGAAAAAGATAGATAGTTAGACAGAGAGATGGTAAGCTCTTTTGAAAGAGAGAGAGTGTGATGCTAGACTTCTTACTGAGAGTGAGAAAGAGAGAGATGCTAGAATCCTTTGAGAGAGAGAGAGAGAGATGCCAGTCTCCTTTGAAAGAGAGCGAGTGTGATGGTAGGTACCTTATCGAGATGGAGAAAGATAGAGATCCTAGAATCCCTTTAGAGAGAGAGAGAAAGGGATGCTAGTACACTTTGACGGGGAGGGAGGGAGAGGGAGAGACGATTTACTCCTTGGAGAGAGAAAGAGTGAGAAGGTTGACACTGTTGAGAGCGAGAGAGAGAGAGGGAGAGAAATGCTAAGCTGCTTCGAGACAAAGAGAGAGGGAGAGATAGAGATATGCTAGGCTACTTTGAGAGAGAGGGAGGGAGAGATATGCTAGGCTCCTTAGAGAGAGAAAGCGGGATAGATTTGCTAGGCTTCTTTGAGAGAGAGAGAGAGAGCCCGGGAGAGACAGAGAGAGAGATGCTAGGCTCCTTTTAGAGAAAGAAAGATATAGAGAGACAGAGAGACTCCAGGCTACTTTGATAGAGAGAGTGATGCTAGACTCCTTTGAAAGAGAGACAGAGAGAGATACATGCTAGGTTCCGTTGCGAGAGAGTTAGACAGACAGAGAGAGATGAAAGACTCGTTAGAGAGAGGGAGAGAGAGTGAGGGATGCTCGGCGCTTTTGAGAGAAAGAGGGAGATAGAAAGACAGGGAGATTGTAGGCTCCTTTGAGAGAGAGAGAGAGAGAGAGAGAGAGAGAGAGAGAGATGCAAATCTTCTTGAGAGAGAGGAAGAGAGAGAGATGCTTGGCTCCATTGAGAGAGAGAGATGCTGAGCTCCTTTGAGAGACAGAGAGAGAGATGCTACTCTACTTTGAGAGTGAGAGACATAGGGATGCTAGACTCCTTTCAGAGAGAGAGAGTTATATATGCAAGGATTATTGAGAGAGGCAGAGTGAGAGAGAGTGATTCTAGTCTCCTTTGAGAGAAAGAGAGAAAGGTAGAAAGAGAGATGCTGGGCAGATTTGAAAGAGAAAGAGTGTGATGCAAGGTCTCTTACGGAGACAGAGAAAGTGAGATGCTAATATCCTTTGATATATATATATATATATATATATATATATATATATATATATATACATGTATATATACTATACTTCTTTGAGAGAGACAGAGAGAGAGGGAGAGAGATGCTATTCTACTTTAAGAGAGAGAGAGAGAGAGGGCTATTAGGCTCCTTTGAGATAGAGATAGAGAGAGATTGTAGGCTTCTTTGAGAGAGAGAGTGAGAGAGAGAGTGTCTAGTCTGCTTTGGGAGGAAGAGAGAAATGTAGACGGATAGATATTAGGCTCCTTTGAAAGACAGACAGTGTGATGCTAGGCTTCTTAGGGAGAGAGAGAAAGAGAGCGATGCTAGAATCCTTTGAGAGAGAGAGAGAGATGCTAGGCTTCTTTGAGAGAGAGAGAGTCAGAGTGAGACAGAGAGATAGAGATTCTAAGTTCCTTTGAGAGAGTGAGAGCAATACACGCTGGCTCCTTGAGAGAGAGATAAACAGAGAGACAGAGAGAGAGGGAGAGAGAAGATAGGCTCCTTAGAGAGAAAGAGAGAGGTTGAGGGATGCTAGGCTCCTTTGAGAGAAATAGAGAGAGATAGAAAGACTGAGATTCTAGTCTATTTGAGAGAAAGAGGGAGAGATAGAGAGATGTTATGCTCCTTTGAAAGAGGGAGAGTGTGGTGCTAGGCTTCTTAGGGAGAGAGAGAATTTGAGAGATGCTAGAATCTTAGAGAGAGAGAGAGAGAGAGATGCTAGGCTTCTCTGAGAGAGAGACAGAGTGAGACAGAGAGATAGAGATTCTGGGTTCCTTTGAGAGAGAGAGAGCAATACATGCTGGCTCTTTGAGAGAGAGATAAACAGAGAGAGACAGAGAGGATATAGGCTCCTTTGAGAGAGACATGCTAGGATTCTTTGAGAGAATTAAGTAAAGAGAAAAAGTATGCAATTATACTGACTTTTATAATTACCTATAGAAGTACATTTACCAGTGTTTTCTGTTTGTTTGGATTCAGATAGCTGTCTCATTTAATTTAATTATTCAGTCTGAAGAAATTCCTGTAGCATTTATATTCCTTGTGTAGGTGTAATTCACATGTCATACAATTCATCCCCTTAAAATACACAATAGAGTGGTGGCTGGTATATTCGCAGAGCTGTGCCACCATTGCTACCATCAATTTTCAGATATTTTCATTATGACACAAGGGAGAACTGCCCCTAGCCGTAGGTAATCACGAATCTACTTTCTGTCCTGTAGGCTCGGCTCTTCTGGACATTTCCTATAAGTGAGAATCATACAATGTGTGAATCTTTGTGTTTTCCTCCAGTTAGCATGAAAACTTAGGGTTTCACCCATGTTGTGTGTATCAGAACTTCATATTTCTCATGGCTGAATAATTCTCTCCCTTTAATGTTCCTTGTAAGACATGTCAGCTAGCAACAAGTTTCCTCAGTTTTTATTTACCTAAGGATGTCTTTTTTCACCTTCATCTGTGAAAGGTAATTTGCTGGATATAAGATTCTTGTTTGAGTTTTTACTTCCAGCAATGAGAACATGTTGTCCCCACTGCCTTCCAACTGCTATCATGTCTGATGAGAAGTCAGCTGTTAAGCTTACTGGAGTGTACATGTATATCACGTTATTTTTCTCTTTTTGCCTATAAGATCTTTATCTTTGGCTTTCGGTATTTTGCCTATGATGTGCCCAGATGGAGTGCTCTTTGTGTGTATGCTACTTGGAATTTATAGAGTTTCTTGGATGTATGTATTGCTTTTTGGTCACATTTTGGGAATTTTCTGCCATTAAATACTTTAAATATTTTTCTGTTCCTTTCTCCAATCCTGCTTGTATTCGCAATGCACGTGTGGCTGCACTTATTGATGCCCCACATTTCTCTGTGGCTCTTCGTTTTGCTTCACTCATTAATTTTTCTCTCTGTTCTGCAAAATCCATAGTCTCCATGGATCTCGCTTTAAGTTGGCTGCTGGTTACTTCTGCCAGCTCAAATCTACATTTTGGTTATGGTTCTTAACTCCAAGATTTCCATTTGGTTCTAAAAAAATACAATTTCTACCTCTCAATAGTATTCTCTCTTTGATGAGCTTTTTTCACTGTACCTTCCTTTAGCTCTTTACGTATGAGAGCTGTGAGGAAAGGTACCCACTTTGTCCCTGCCTGCACCTCCCAGGAGTAGAGCACTCCAAGTAGAGCTTCTGATACACAGTGCATGGGTTTGGTAGGTAAGGTTACAAGTCATGCCTCAGATGCCACAAACTCACTATTCTTACCGATAAATACTCAGTTGTCCTGAATGAATATTTCTTAAAATGCTGTATACCTTTAGGATAACTTCTAGAGACTATAACGGCCTTAAAAATAATTTTTACCTATTACTTTGTTGATTTACAATTTGTCTTTCTAGAATTCCCAGTCCTCTTCCACATGATTTTTAAACAATATTTGTTGTGGCTAGAAGAGTTAACATAAGACCTACCGTCTACCAGATGTTTTTTTTAGTGTTTAATGTAGTATTGTTGGCAGTGCCGTACAGCAGATCTCCAGAGTTTATTCATCTTCCTTAACTGAGACTTTACACTCCTTGTTTAGTAAATCCGCAATTCCCATGACCCTAACCCTGGCCAACACCATTCCACCATTTGGTTATATGAATTTGACTACTTTAGATACTACATGTTAAGTGTATTCATGCAGTATTTCTCTTTCTGTGACTGGCTTGTTTCATTTAATGTTCTCAAGGGGTTCATCCATGTTGTTGCATATTGCAAAATTTCCTTTTCTCAAGGATAAATTGGATTCCATTGTATGTATAAACCACATATTCTTTCCCCATTCATATGTCGATGGGCATCTTGGTTGTTACCACCTCTTAGCTATTCAGAATCACGTTGCAGTGAACAATGGAGTGCAGGTGTCTCGTTGAGAGCCCGATTTTAGTCCTTTTGGGTCAATACCCACAAGTGTGGTTGCTGGATCATACGGTAGTTCTGCTGTTAGTGTTCTGAGGGAGCTCCCGTCCTTGCAAGCTTGGAAACCCTGCTTTCAGCTGCTCTACAAAAGCAGGTAAAAGGGGATCCTGCATCACTTCCAGTCAGTGTTCTTGATGCTTTCTGTTGTGCGTTTTCTAGATCAACTGGATGACTCTTCTGGCAGCTATGTTATCAAGGATGACACCAAGCCCCACATTCGAATGTGAGTTTGAACAGACTTAGAACCTGGGCGTCCAACCAAAGTGTGGATATTTTTACCCTCCTTGTGTTCCCCCATAGCTCCTTCCTCACAGGGGCTTTAGCTCCACTCTGGGGAGAAGTGGTAGATTTCTCTGGGTGTATGTGGGAAGCTTTTCCAATATTCCTTCTATCTGGACATCCCATAGATGGTCCCATGGGGACATATTCCCAGGAACCTGGGATAATAGGTAAAGTGAGAGAGATAGAAATACAGGGAGATTATAGTCTCCTTTGAGAGAAAGAGAGAGAGAGAGATGTTAGGCTCCTTTGAAAGAGGGTGAGTGTGAGTCTAGGCTTCGTAGGGAGAGAGATAAAGGGTGAGATGCTAGAATCCTTGGACAGAGAGAGAGATATGCTAGGCTTCTTTGAGAGAGAGAGGGGGGAGAGAGATGCTGGTCTACTTTGAGAGAGAGAGGGGGTAATGGTTGGCTCCTTTGAGAGAGAGAGTGAGAGAGAGAGCGAATCTAGGCTCCTTTGAAAAAAGAGAGATATACAGAGACAGAGAGATGCTATGCTTCGAGAGAGAGAGGGATGCTAGTCTCTTTTGAAAGAGAGAGAGAGTTACATGCTAGTCTCCTTTCACAGAGAGAGAAACAGAGAGAGATGCACAGAGAGAGATGATAGGCTCTTTTGTGAGAGAGAGAGAGGGATAATAGGCCACTCTGAGAGAGAGAGAGGGGGGTTGAGAGATTCTAGGTTCCTTAGAGAGTAAGAGAGATATACAGAGACAGAGAGATGCTAGGCTCCTTTGAGAGAGATGCTAGGCTCATTACAGAGAGAGACAGCGGGACAGTGAAGAGAGAGTATCTAGACTAATTTGAGAGAGAGAGAGAAAAGCTTGGCTTATTATAGAGAGAGAGACAGACAGAGATGCTATGCAACTCTTAGAGAGAGATTCTAGACTACTGTGAGAAAGAGAGAGAGATGCTAGACACCTTTGAGAGAAAGAGATAGATGCTAGGATCATTTGAGAAAGAGAGAGAGATACTAGACTCATTTGAGAGAGAGAGAGGGAGATACATGCTAGACAACTTAGAGAGATAGACAGAGAGACACTGAGAGATGATAGGCCCCTTTGTGAGAAGGAGAGATAGAAACACAGGGAGTTGCTAGGCTCCTTTGGGAGAGACAGAGAGAGAGATGATTGGCTTCTTTGAGAGAGAGAGGGAGAGATATTCTAGGCTACTTTGAGAGAAAGAGAGATATACAGTAACAGAGATATGCTAGGCTCCTTCGAGTGAGAGAGACATGCTCGGCTCCTTTGAATGAGAGAGATAAAGGGATACATGCAAGGCTCCGTTGAGAGACACAGAGAGAGAGTGAGGGATGCTAGGCTCCTTGGAGAGAAAGAGAGAAAAAAGACGTAGATTCTAGTCTCCTTTGAGAAAAAGAGATAGTTAGACAGAGAGATGGTAAGTTCTTTTGAAAGAGAGAGAGTGTGATGCTAGACTTCTTACTGAGAGTGAGAAAGAGAGAGATGCTAGAATCCTTTGAGAGAGAGAGAGAGAGATGCTAGTCTCCTTTGAAAGAGAGCGAGTGTGATGGTAGGTATCTTATCGAGATGGAGAAAGATAGAGATCCTAGAATCCCTTTAGAGAGAGAGAGAAAGGGATGCTAGTACACTTTGACGGGGAGGGAGGGAGAGGGAGAGACGATTTACTCCTTGGAGAGAGAAAGAGTGAGAAGGTTGACACTGTTGAGAGCGAGAGAGAGAGAGGGAGAGAAATGCTAAGCTGCTTCGAGACAAAGAGAGAGGGAGAGATAGAGATATGCTAGGCTACTTTGAGAGAGAGGGAGGGAGAGATATGCTAGGCTCCTTAGAGAGAGAAAGCGGGATAGATTTGCTAGGCTTCTTTGAGAGAGAGAGAGAGAGAGCCCGGGAGAGACAGAGAGAGAGATGCTAGGCTCCTTTTAGAGAAAGAAAGATATAGAGAGACAGAGAGACTCCAGGCTACTTTGATAGAGAGAGTGATGCTAGACTCCTTTGAAGGAGAGACAGAGAGAGATACATGCTAGGTTCCGTTGCGAGAGAGAGAGAGACAGACAGAGAGAGATGAAAGACTCGTTAGAGAGAGGGAGAGAGAGTGAGGGATGCTCGGCGCTTTTGAGAGAAAGAGGGAGATAGAAAGACAGGGAGATTGTAGGCTCCTTTGAGAGAGAGAGAGAGAGAGAGAGAGAGAGAGAGAGAGAGATGCAAATCTTCTTGAGAGAGAGGAAGAGAGAGAGATGCTTGGCTCCATTGAGAGAGAGAGATGCTGAGCTCCTTTGAGAGACAGAGAGAGAGATGCTACTCTACTTTGAGAGTGAGAGACATAGGGATGCTAGACTCCTTTCAGAGAGAGAGAGTTATATATGCAAGGATTCTTTGAGAGAGGCAGAGTGAGGGAGAGTGATTCTAGTCTCCTTTGAGAGAAAGAGAGAAAGGTAGAAAGAGAGATGCTGGGCAGATTTGAAAGAGAAAGAGTTTGATGCAAGGTCTCTTACGGAGACAGAGAAAGTGAGATGCTAATATCCTTTGATATATATATATATATATGTATATATACTATACTTCTTTGAGAGAGACAGAGAGAGAGGGGGAGAGATGCTATTCTACTTTAAGAGAGAGAGAGAGAGAGGGCTGGTAGGCTCCTTTGAGATAGAGATAGAGAGAGATGGTAGGCTTCTTTGAGAGAGAGAGTGAGAGAGAGAGTGTCTAGTCTGCTTTGGGAGGAAGAGAGAAATGTAGACGGATAGATATTAGGCTCCTTTGAAAGACAGACAGTGTGATGCTAGGCTTCTTAGGGAGAGAGAGAAAGAGAGCGATGCTAGAATCCTTTGAGAGAGTGAGAGAGATTCTAGGCTTCTTTGAGAGAGAGAGAGTCAGAATGAGACAGAGAGATAGAGATTCTAAGTTCCTTTGAGAGAGTGAGAGCAATACACGCTGGCTCCTTGAGAGAGAGATAAACAGAGAGACAGAGAGAGAGGGAGAGAGATGATAGGCTCCTTAGAGAGAGAGAGAGGTTGAGGGATGCTAGGCTCCTTTGAGAGAAATAGAGAGAGATAGAAAGACTGAGATTCTAGTCTATTTGAGAGAAAGAGGGAGAGATAGAGAGATGTTATGCTCCTTTGAAAGAGGGAGAGTGTGCTGCTAGGCTTCTTAGGGAGAGAGAGAATTTGAGAGATGCTAGAATCTTAGAGAGAGAGAGAGAGAGAGAGAGAGAGAGATGCTAGGCTTCTCTGAGAGAGAGACAGAGTGAGACAGAGAGATAGAGATTCTGGGTTCCTTTGAGAGAGAGAGAGCAATACATGCTGGCTCTTTGAGAGAGAGATAAACAGAGAGAGACAGAGAGGATATAGGCTCCTTTGAGAGAGACATGCTAGGATTCTTTGAGAGAATTAAGTAAAGAGAAAAAGTATGCAATTATACTGACTTTTATAATTACCTATAGAAGTACATTTACCAGTGTTTTCTGTTTGTTTGGATTCAGATAGCTGTCTCATTTAATTTAATTATTCAGTCTGAAGAAATTCCTGTAGCATTTATATTCCTTGTGTAGGTGTAATTCACATGTCATACAATTCATCCCCTTAAAATACACAATAGAGTGGTGGCTGGTATATTCGCAGAGCTGTGCCACCATTGCTACCATCAATTTTCAGATATTTTCATTATGACACAAGGGAGAACTGTCCCTAGCCGTAGGTAATCACGAATCTACTTTCTGTCCTGTAGGCTCGGCTCTTCTGGACATTTCCTATAAGTGAGAATCATACAATGTGTGAATCTTTGTGTTTTCCTCCAGTTAGCATGAAAACTTAGGGTTTCACCCATGTTGTGTGTATCAGAACTTCATATTTCTCATGGCTGAATAATTCTCTCCCTTTAATGTTCCTTGTAAGACATGTCAGCTAGCAACAAGTTTCCTCAGTTTTTATTTACCTAAGGATGTCTTTTTTCACCTTCATCTGTGAAAGGTAATTTGCTGGATATAAGATTCTTGTTTGAGTTTTTACTTCCAGCAATGAGAACATGTTGTCCCCACTGCCTTCCAACTGCTATCATGTCTGATGAGAAGTCAGCTGTTAAGCTTACTGGAGTGTACATGTATATCACTTTATTTTTCTCTTTTTGCCTATAAGATCTTTATCTTTGGCTTTCGGTATTTTGCCTATGATGTGCCCAGATGGAGTGCTCTTTGTGTGTATGCTACTTGGAATTTATAGAGTTTCTTGGATGTATGTATTGCTTTTTGGTCACATTTTGGGAATTTTCTGCCATTAAATACTTTAAATATTTTTCTGTTCCTTTCTCCAATCCTGCTTGTATTCGCAATGCACGTGTGGCTGCACTTATTGATGCCCCACATTTCTCTGTGGCTCTTCGTTTTGCTTCACTCATTAATTTTTCTCTCTGTTCTGCAAAATCCATAGTCTCCATGGATCTCGCTTTAAGTTGGCTGCTGGTTACTTCTGCCAGCTCAAATCTACATTTTGGTTATGGTTCTTAACTCCAAGATTTCCATTTGGTTCTAAAAAAATACAATTTCTACCTCTCAATAGTATTCTCTCTTTGATGAGCTTTTTTCACTGTACCTTCCTTTAGCTCTTTACGTATGAGAGCTGTGAGGAAAGGTACCCACTTTGTCCCTGCCTGCACCTCCCTGGAGTAGAGCACTCCAAGTAGAGCTTCTGATACACAGTGCATGGGTTTGGTAGGTAAGGTTACAAGTCATGCCTCAGATGCCACAAACTCACTATTCTTACCGACAAATACTCAGTTGTCCTGAATGAATATTTCTTAAAATGCTGTATACCTTTAGGATAACTTCTAGAGACTATAACGGCCTTAAAAATAATTTTTACCTATTACTTTGTTGATTTACAATTTGTCTTTCTAGAAGTCCCAGTCCTCTTCCACATGATTTTTAAACAATATTTGTTGTGGCTAGAAGAGTTAACATAAGACCTACCGTCTACCAGATGTTTTTTTTAGTGTTTAATGTAGTATTGTTGGCAGTGCCGTACAGCAGATCTCCAGAGTTTATTCATCTTCCTTAACTGAGACTTTACACTCCTTGTTTAGTAAATCCTCAATTCCCATGACCCTAACCCTGGCCAACACCATTCCACCATTTGGTTATATGAATTTGACTACTTTAGATACTACATGTTAAGTGTATTCATGCAGTATTTCTCTTTCTGTGACTGGCTTGTTTCATTTAATGTTCTCAAGGGTTTCATCCATGTTGTTGCATATTGCAAAATTTCCTTTTCTCAAGGATAAATTGGATTCCATTGTATGTATAAACCACATATTCTTTCCCCATTCATATGTCGATGGGCATCTTGGTTGTTACCACCTCTTAGCTATTCAGAATCACGTTGCAGTGAACAATGGAGTGCAGGTGTCTCGTTGAGAGCCCGATTTTAGTCCTTTTGGGTCAATACCCACAAGTGTGGTTGCTGGATCATACGGTAGTTCTGCTGTTAGTGTTCTGAGGGAGCTCCCGTCCTTGCAAGCTTGGAAACCCTGCTTTCAGCTGCTCTACAAAAGCAGGTAAAAGGGGATCCTGCATCACTTCCAGTCAGTGTTCTTGATGCTTTCTGTTGTGCGTTTTCTAGATCAACTGGATGACTCTTCTGGCAGCTATGTTATCAAGGATGACACCAAGCCCCACATTCGAATGTGAGTTTGAACAGACTTAGAACCTGGGCGTCCAACCAAAGTGTGGATATTTTTACCCTCCTTGTGTTCCCCCATAGCTCCTTCCTCACAGGGGCTTTAGCTCCACTCTGGGGAGAACTGGTATATTTCTCTGGGTGTATGTGGGAAGCTTTTCCAATATTCCTTCTATCTGGACATCCCATAGATGGTCCCATGGGGACATATTCCCAGGAACCTGGGATAATAGGTAAAGTGAGAGAGATAGAAATACAGGGAGATTATTGTCTCCTTTGAGAGAAAGAGAGAGAGAGAGATGTTAGGCTCCTTTGAAAGAGGGAGAGTGTGAGTCTAGGCTTCGTAGGGAGGGAGATAAAGGGTGAGATGCTAGAATCCTTGGACAGAGAGAGAGATATGCTAGGCTTCTTTGAGAGAGAGAGGGGGGAGAGAGATGCTGGTCTACTTTGAGAGAGAGAGGGGGTAATGGTTGGCTCCTTTGAGAGAGAGAGTGAGAGAGAGATCGAATCTAGGCTCCTTTGAAAAAAGAGAGATATACAGAGACAGAGAGATGCTATGCTTCGAGAGAGAGAGGGATGCTAGTCTCTTTTGAAAGAGAGAGAGAGTTACATGCTAGTCTCCTTTCACAGAGAGAGAAACAGAGAGAGATGCACAGAGAGAGATGATAGGCTCTTTTGTGAGAGAGAGAGAGGGATAATAGGCCACTCTGAGAGAGAGAGAGGGGGGTTGAGAGATTCTAGGTTCCTTAGAGAGTAAGAGAGATATACAGAGACAGAGAGATGCTAGGCTCCTTTGAGAGAGATGCTAGGCTCATTACAGAGAGAGACAGCGGGACAGTGAAGAGAGAGTATCTAGACTAATTTGAGAGAGAGAGAGAAAAGCTTGGCTTATTATAGAGAGAGAGACAGACAGAGATGCTATGCAACTCTTAGAGAGAGATTCTAGACTACTGTGAGAAAGAGAGACAGATGCTAGACACCTTTGAGAGAAAGAGATAGATGCTAGGATCATTTGAGAAAGAGAGAGAGATACTAGACTCATTTGAGAGAGAGAGAGGGAGATACATGCTAGACAACTTAGAGAGAGAGATAGACAGAGAGACACTGAGAGATGATAGGCCCCTTTGTGAGAAGGAGAGATAGAAAGACAGGGAGTTGCTAGGCTCCTTTGGGAGAGACAGAGAGAGAGATGATTGGCTTCTTTGAGAGAGAGAGGGAGAGATATTCTAGGCTACTTTGAGAGAAAGAGAGATATACAGTAACAGAGATATGCTAGGCTCCTTCGAGTGAGAGAGACATGCTCGGCTCCTTTGAATGAGAGAGATAAAGGGATACATGCAAGGCTCCGTTGAGAGACACAGAGAGAGAGTGAGGGATGCTAGGCTCCTTGGAGAGAAAGAGAGAAAAAAGACGTAGATTCTAGTCTCCTTTGAGAAAAAGAGATAGTTAGACAGAGAGATGGTAAGCTCTTTTGAAAGAGAGAGAGTGTGATGCTAGACTTCTTACTGAGAGTGAGAAAGAGAGAGATGCTAGAATCCTTTGAGAGAGAGAGAGAGTGATGCTAGTCTCCTTTGAAAGAGAGCGAGTGTGATGGTAGGTATCTTATCGAGATGGAGAAAGATAGAGATCCTAGAATCCCTTTAGAGAGAGAGAGAAAGGGATGCTAGTACACTTTGACGGGGAGGGAGGGAGAGGGAGAGACGATTT
The DNA here is from genome assembly GCF_030020395.1 of Manis pentadactyla. Taxonomy (NCBI): domain Eukaryota; kingdom Metazoa; phylum Chordata; class Mammalia; order Pholidota; family Manidae; genus Manis; species Manis pentadactyla. Next base: position 77,917,540 of record NC_080033.1, read on the forward strand.
ACTCCTTGGAGAGAGAAAGAGTGAGAAGGTTGACACTGTTGAGAGCGAGAGAGAGAGAGGGAGAGAAATGCTAAGCTGCTTCGAGACAAAGAGAGAGGGAGAGATAGAGATATGCTAGGCTACTTTGAGAGAGAGGGAGGGAGAGATATGCTAGGCTCCTTAGAGAGAGAAAGCGGGATAGATTTGCTAGGCTTCTTTGAGAGAGAGAGAGAGAGCCCGGGAGAGACAGAGAGAGAGATGCTAGGCTCCTTTTAGAGAAAGAAAGATATAGAGAGACAGAGAGACTCCAGGCTACTTTGATAGAGAGAGTGATGCTAGACTCCTTTGAAAGAGAGACAGAGAGAGATACATGCTAGGTTCCGTTGCGAGAGAGAGAGACAGACAGAGAGAGATGAAAGACTCGTTAGAGAGAGGGAGAGAGAGGGAGGGATGCTCGGCGCTTTTGAGAGAAAGAGGGAGATAGAAAGACAGGGAGATTGTAGGCTCCTTTGAGAGAGAGAGAGAGAGAGAGAGAGAGAGAGAGAGAGATGCAAATCTTCTTGAGAGAGAGGAAGAGAGAGAGATGCTTGGCTCCATTGAGAGAGAGAGATGCTGAGCTCCTTTGAGAGACAGAGAGAGAGATGCTACTCTACTTTGAGAGTGAGAGACATAGGGATGCTAGACTCCTTTCAGAGAGAGAGAGTTATATATGCAAGGATTCTTTGAGAGAGGCAGAGTGAGGGAGAGTGATTCTAGTCTCCTTTGAGAGAAAGAGAGAAAGGTAGAAAGAGAGATGCTGGGCAGATTTGAAAGAGAAAGAGTGTGATGCAAGGTCTCTTACGGAGACAGAGAAAGTGAGATGCTAATATCCTTTGATATATATATATATATATATATATATGTATATATACTATACTTCTTTGAGAGAGACAGAGAGAGAGGGGGAGAGATGCTATTCTACTTTAAGAGAGAGAGAGAGAGAGGGCTGGTAGGCTCCTTTGAGATAGAGATAGCGAGAGATGGTAGGCTTCTTTGAGAGAGAGAGTGAGAGAGAGAGTGTCTAGTCTGCTTTGGGAGGAAGAGAGAAATGTAGACGGATAGATATTAGGCTCCTTTGAAAGACAGACAGTGTGATGCTAGGCTTCTTAGTGAGAGAGAGAAAGAGAGCGATGCTAGAATCCTTTGAGAGAGTGAGAGAGATGCTAGGCTTCTTTGAGAGAGAGAGAGTCAGAGTGAGACAGAGAGATAGAGATTCTAACTTCCTTTGAGAGAGTGAGAGCAATACACGCTGGCTCCTTGAGAGAGAGATAAACAGAGAGACAGAGAGAGAGGGAGAGAGATGATAGGCTCCTTAGAGAGAGAGAGAGGTTGAGGGATGCTAGGCTCCTTTGAGAGAAATAGAGAGAGATAGAAAGACTGAGATTCTAGTCTATTTGAGAGAAAGAGGGAGAGATAGAGAGATGTTATGCTCCTTTGAAAGAGGGAGAGTGTGGTGCTAAGCTTCTTAGGGAGAGAGACAATTTGAGAGATGCTAGAATCTTAGAGAGAGAGAGAGAGAGAGAGAGAGAGAGATGCTAGGCTTCTCTGAGAGAGAGACAGAGTGAGACAGAGAGATAGAGATTCTGGGTTCCTTTGAGAGAGAGAGAGCAATACATGCTGGCTCTTTGAGAGAGAGATAAACAGAGAGAGACAGAGAGGATATAGGCTCCTTTGAGAGAGACATGCTAGGATTCTTTGAGAGAATTAAGTAAAGAGAAAAAGTATGCAATTATACTGACTTTTATAATTACCTATAGAAGTACATTTACCAGTGTTTTCTGTTTGTTTGGATTCAGATAGCTGTCTCATTTAATTTAATTATTCAGTCTGAAGAAATTCCTGTAGCATTTATATTCCTTGTGTAGGTGTAATTCACATGTCATACAATTCATCCCCTTAAAATACACAATAGAGTGGTGGCTGGTATATTCGCAGAGCTGTGCCACCATTGCTACCATCAATTTTCAGATATATTCATTATGACACAAGGGAGAACTGTCCCTAGCCGTAGGTAATCACGAATCTACTTTCTGTCCTGTAGGCTCGGCTCTTCTGGATATTTCCTATGAGTGAGAATCATACAATGTGTGAATCTTTGTGTTTTCCTCCAGTTAGCATGAAAACTTAGGGTTTCACCCATGTTGTGTGTATCAGAACTTCATATTTCTCATGGCTGAATAATTCTCTCCCTTTAATGTTCCTTGTAAGACATGTCAGCTAGCAACAAGTTTCCTCAGTTTTTATTTACCTAAGGATGTCTTTTTTCACCTTCATCTGTGAAAGGTAATTTGCTGGATATAAGATTCTTGTTTGAGTTTTTACTTCCAGCAATGAGAACATGTTGTCCCCACTGCCTTCCAACTGCTATCATGTCTGATGAGAAGTCAGCTGTTAAGCTTACTGGAGTGTACATGTATATCACTTTATTTTTCTCTTTTTGCCTATAAGATCTTTATCTTTGGCTTTCGGTATTTTGCCTATGATGTGCCCAGATGGAGTGCTCTTTGTGTGTATGCTACTTGGAATTTATAGAGTTTCTTGGATGTATGTATTGCTTTTTGGTCACATTTTGGGAATTTTCTGCCATTAAATACTTTAAATATTTTTCTGTTCCTTTCTCCAATCCTGCTTGTATTCGCAATGCACGTGTGGCTGCACTTATTGATGCCCCACATTTCTCTGTGGCTCTTCGTTTTGCTTCACTCATTAATTTTTCTCTCTGTTCTGCAAAATCCATAGTCTCCATGGATCTCGCTTTAAGTTGGCTGCTGGTTACTTCTGCCAGCTCAAATCTACATTTTGGTTATGGTTCTTAACTCCAAGATTTCCATTTGGTTCTAAAAAAATACAATTTCTACCTCTCAATAGTATTCTCTCTTTGATGAGATTTTTTCACTGTACCTTCCTTTAGCTCTTTACGTATGAGAGCTGTGAGGAAAGGTACCCACTTTGTCCCTGCCTGCACCTCCCAGGAGTAGAGCACTCCAAGTAGAGCTTCTGATACACAGTGCATGGGTTTGGTAGGTAAGGTTACAAGTCATGCCTCAGATGCCACAAACTCACTATTCTTACCGACAAATACTCAGTTGTCCTGAATGAATATTTCTTAAAATGCTGTATACCTTTAGGATAACTTCTAGAGACTATAACGGCCTTAAAAATAATTTTTACCTATTACTTTGTTGATTTACAATTTGTCTTTCTAGAAGTCCCAGTCCTCTTCCACATGATTTTTAAACAATATTTGTTGTGGCTAGAAGAGTTAACATAAGACCTACCGTCTACCAGATGTTTTTTTTAGTGTTTAATGTAGTATTGTTGGCAGTGCCGTACAGCAGATCTCCAGAGTTTATTCATCTTCCTTAACTGAGACTTTACACTCCTTGTTTAGTAAATCCGCAATTCCCATGACCCTAACCCTGGCCAACACCATTCCACCATTTGGTTATATGAATTTGACTACTTTAGATACTACATGTTAAGTGTATTCATGCAGTATTTCTCTTTCTGTGACTGGCTTGTTTCATTTAATGTTCTCAAGGGGTTCATCCATGTTGTTGCATATTGCAAAATTTCCTTTTCTCAAGGATAAATTGGATTCCATTGTATGTATAAACCACATATTCTTTCCCCATTCATATGTCGATGGGCATCTTGGTTGTAACCACCTCTTAGCTATTCAGAATCACGTTGCAGTGAACAATGGAGTGCAGGTGTCTCGTTGAGATTCCGATTTTAGTCCTTTTGGGTCAATAACCACAAGTGTGGTTGCTGGATCATACGGTAGTTCTGCTGTTAGTGTTCTGAGGGAGCTCCCGTCCTTGCAAGCTTGGAAACCCTGCTTTCAGCTGCTCTACAAAAGCAGGTAAAAGGGGATCCTGCATCACTTCCAGTCAGTGTTCTTGATGCTTTCTGTTGTGCGTTTTCTAGTTCAACTGGATGACTCTTCTGGCAGCTATGTTATCAAGGATGACACCAAGCCCCACATTCGAATGTGAGTTTGAACAGACTTAGAACCTGGGCGTCAAACCAAAGTGTGGATATTTTTACCCTCCTTGTGTTCCCCCATAGCTCCTTCCTCACAGGGGCTTTAGCTCCACTCTGGGGAGAAGTGGTAGATTTCTCTGGGTGTATGTCTGAAGCTTTTCCAATATTCCTTCTATGTGGACATCCCATAGATGTTCCCATGGGGACATATTCCCAGGAACCTGGGATAATAGGTAAAGTGAGAGAGATAGAAATACAGGGAGATTATAGTCTCCTTTGAGAGAAAGAGAGAGAGAGAGATGTTAGGCTCCTTTGAAAGAGGGAGAGTGTGAGTCTAGGCTTCGTAGGGAGAGAGATAAAGGGTGAGATGCTAGAATCCTTGGACAGAGAGAGAGATATGCTAGGCTTCTTTGAGAGAGAGAGGGGGGAGAGAGATGCTGGTCTACTTTGAGAGAGAGAGGGGGTAATGGTTGGCTCCTTTGAGAGAGAGAGTGAGAGAGAGAGCGAATCTAGGCTCCTTTGAAAAAAGAGAGATATACAGAGACAGAGAGATGCTATGCTTCGAGAGAGAGAGGGATGCTAGTCTCTTTTGAAAGAGAGAGAGAGTTACATGCTAGTCTCCTTTCACAGAGAGAGAAACAGAGAGAGATGCACAGAGAGAGATGATAGGCTCTTTTGTGAGAGAGAGAGAGGGATAATAGGCCACTCTGAGAGAGAGAGGGGGGGGTTGAGAGATTCTAGGTTCCTTAGAGAGTAAGAGAGATATACAGAGACAGAGAGATGCTAGGCTCCTTTGAGAGAGATGCTAGGCTCATTACAGAGAGAGACAGCGGGACAGTGAAGAGAGAGTATCTAGACTAATTTGAGAGAGAGAGAGAAAAGCTTGGCTTATTATAGAGAGAGAGACAGACAGAGATGCTATGCAACTCTTAGAGAGAGATTCTAGACTACTGTGAGAAAGAGAGAGAGATGCTAGACACCTTTGAGAGAAAGAGATAGATGCTAGGATCATTTGAGAAAGAGAGAGAGATACTAGACTCATTTGAGAGAGAGAGAGGGAGATACATGCTAGACAACTTAGAGAGAGAGATAGACAGAGAGACACTGAGAGATGATAGGCCCCTTTGTGAGAAGGAGAGATAGAAAGACAGGGAGTTGCTAGGCTCCTTTGGGAGAGACAGAGAGAGAGATGATTGGCTTCTTTGAGAGAGAGAGGGAGAGATATTCTAGGCTACTTTGAGAGAAAGAGAGATATACAGTAACAGAGATATGCTAGGCTCCTTCGAGTGAGAGAGACATGCTCGGCTCCTTTGAATGAGAGAGATAAAGGGATACATGCAAGGCTCCGTTGAGAGACACAGAGAGAGAGTGAGGGATGCTAGGCTCCTTGGAGAGAAAGAGAGAAAAAAGACGTAGATTCTAGTCTCCTTTGAGAAAATGAGATAGTTAGACAGAGAGATGGTAAGCTCTTTTGAAAGAGAGAGAGTGTGATGCTAGACTTCTTACTGAGAGTGAGAAAGAGAGAGATGCTAGAATCCTTTGAGAGAGAGAGAGAGAGATGCTAGTCTCCTTTGAAAGAGAGCGAGTGTGATGGTAGGTATCTTATCGAGATGGAGAAAGATAGAGATCCTAGAATCCCTTTAGAGAGAGAGAGAAAGGGATGCTAGTACACTTTGACGGGGAGGGAGGGAGAGGGAGAGACGATTTACTCCTTGGAGAGAGAAAGAGTGAGAAGGTTGACACTGTTGAGAGCGAGAGAGAGTGAGGGAGAGAAATGCTAAGCTGCTTCGAGACAAAGAGAGAGGGAGAGATAGAGATATGCTAGGCTACTTTGAGAGAGAGGGAGGGAGAGATATGCTAGGCTTCTTAGAGAGAGAAAGCGGGATAGATTTGCTAGGCTTCTTTGAGAGAGAGAGAGAGAGAGCCCGGGAGAGACAGAGAGAGAGATGCTAGGCTCCTTTTAGAGAAAGAAAGATATAGAGAGACAGAGAGACTCCAGGCTACTTTGATAGAGAGAGTGATGCTAGACTCCTTTGAAAGAGAGACAGAGAGAGATACATGCTAGGTTCCGTTGCGAGAGAGAGAGACAGACAGAGAGAGATGAAAGACTCGTTAGAGAGAGGGAGAGAGAGTGAGGGATGCTCGGCGCTTTTGAGAGAAAGAGGGAGATAGAAAGACAGGGAGATTGTAGGCTCCTTTGAGAGAGAGAGAGAGAGAGAGAGAGAGAGAGAGAGAGAGATAGAGAGATGCAAATCTTCTTGAGAGAGAGGAAGAGAGAGAGATGCTTGGCTCCATTGAGAGAGAGAGATGCTGAGCTCCTTTGAGAGACAGAGAGAGAGATGCTACTCTACTTTGAGAGTGAGAGACATAGGGATGCTAGACTCCTTTCAGAGAGAGAGAGTTATATATGCAAGGATTCTTTGAGAGAGGCAGAGTGAGGGAGAGTGATTCTAGTCTCCTTTGAGAGAAAGAGAGAAAGGTAGAAAGAGAGATGCTGGGCAGATTTGAAAGAGAAAGAGTGTGATGCAAGGTCTCTTACGGAGACAGAGAAAGTGAGATGCTAATATCCTTTGATATATATATATATATATATGTATATATACTATACTTCATTGAGAGAGACAGAGAGAGAGTGAGAGAGATGCTATTCTACTTTAAGAGAGAGAGAGAGAGAGGGCTGGTAGGCTCCTTTGAGATAGAGATAGAGAGAGATGGTAGGCTTCTTTGAGAGAGAGAGTGAGAGAGAGAGTGTCTAGTCTGCTTTGGGAGGAAGAGAGAAATGTAGACGGATAGATATTAGGCTCCTTTGAAAGACAGACAGTGTGATGCTAGGCTTCTTAGGGAGAGAGAGAAAGAGAGCGATGCTAGAATCCTTTGAGAGAGAGAGAGAGATGCTAGGCTTCTTTGAGAGAGAGAGAGTCAGAGTGAGACAGAGAGATAGAGATTCTAAGATCCTTTGAGAGAATGAGAGCAATACACGCTGGCTCCTTGAGAGAGAGATAAACAGAGAGACAGAGAGAGAGGGAGAGAGAAGATAGGCTCCTTAGAGAGAGAGAGAGGTTGAGGGATGCTAGGCTCCTTTGAGAGAAATAGAGAGAGATAGAAAGACTGAGATTCTAGTCTATTTGAGAGAAAGAGGGAGAGATAGAGAGATGTTATGCTCCTTTGAAAGAGGGAGAGTGTGGTGCTAGGCTTCTTAGGGAGAGAGAGAATTTGAGAGATGCTAGAATCTTAGAGAGAGAGAGAGAGAGAGAGAGAGAGAGAGATGCTAGGCTTCTCTGAGAGAGAGACAGAGTGAGACAGAGAGATAGAGATTCTGGGTTCCTTTGAGAGAGAGAGAGCAATACATGCTGGCTCTTTGAGAGAGAGATAAACAGAGAGAGACAGAGAGGATATAGGCTCCTTTGAGAGAGACATGCTAGGATTCTTTGAGAGAATTAAGTAAAGAGAAAAAGTATGCAATTATACTGACTTTTATAATTACCTATAGAAGTACATTTACCAGTGTTTTCTGTTTGTTTGGATTCAGATAGCTGTCTCATTTAATTTAATTATTCAGTCTGAAGAAATTCCTGTAGCATTTATATTCCTTGTGTAGGTGTAATTCACATGTCATACAATTCATCCCCTTAAAATACACAATAGAGTGGTGGCTGGTATATTCGCAGAGCTGTGCCACCATTGCTACCATCAATTTTCAGATATTTTCATTATGACACAAGGGAGAACTGTCCCTAGCCGTAGGTAATCACGAATCTACTTTCTGTCCTGTAGGCTCGGCTCTTCTGGACATTTCCTATAAGTGAGAATCATACAATGTGTGAATCTTTGTGTTTTCCTCCAGTTAGAATGAAAACTTAGGGTTTCACCCATGTTGTGTGTATCAGAACTTCATATTTCTCATGGCTGAATAATTCTCTCCCTTTAATGTTCCTTGTAAGACATGTCAGCTAGCAACAAGTTTCCTCAGTTTTTATTTACCTAAGGATGTCTTTTTTCACCTTCATCTGTGAAAGGTAATTTGCTGGATATAAGATTCTTGTTTGAGTTTTTACTTCCAGCAATGAGAACATGTTGTCCCCACTGCCTTCCAACTGCTATCATGTCTGATGAGAAGTCAGCTGTTAAGCTTACTGGAGTGTACATGTATATCACTTTATTTTTCTCTTTTTGCCTATAAGATCTTTATCTTTGGCTTTCGGTATTTTGCCTATGATGTGCCCAGATGGAGTGCTCTTTGTGTGTATGCTACTTGGAATTTTTAGAGTTTCTTGGATGTATGTATTGCTTTTTGGTCACATTTTGGGAATTTTCTGCCATTAAATACTTTAAATATTTTTCTGTTCCTTTCTCCAATCCTGCTTGTATTCGCAATGCACGTGTGGCTGCACTTATTGATGCCCCACATTTCTCTGTGGCTCTTCGTTTTGCTTCACTCATTAATTTTTCTCTCTGTTCTGCAAAATCCATAGTCTCCATGGATCTCGCTTTAAGTTGGCTGCTGGTTACTTCTGCCAGCTCAAATCTACATTTTGGTTATGGTTCTTAACTCCAAGATTTCCATTTGGTTCTAAAAAAATACAATTTCTACCTCTCAATAGTATTCTCTCTTTGATGAGCTTTTTTCACTGTACCTTCCTTTAGCTCTTTACGTATGAGAGCTGTGAGGAAAGGTACCCACTTTGTCCCTGCCTGCACCTCCCTGGAGTAGAGCACTCCAAGTAGAGCTTCTGATACACAGTGCATGGGTTTGGTAGGTAAGGTTACAAGTCATGCCTCAGATGCCACAAACTCACTATTCTTACCGACAAATACTCAGTTGTCCTGAATGAATATTTCTTAAAATGCTGTATACCTTTAGGATAACTTCTAGACACTATAACGGCCTTAAAAATAATTTTTACCTATTACTTTGTTGATTTACAATTTGTCTTTCTAGAAGTCCCAGTCCTCTTCCACATGATTTTTAAACAATATTTGTTGTGGCTAGAAGAGTTAACATAAGACCTACCGTCTACCAGATGTTTTTTTTAGTGTTTAATGTAGTATTGTTGGCAGTGCCGTACAGCAGATCTCCAGAGTTTATTCATCTTCCTTAACTGAGACTTTACACTCCTTGTTTAGTAAATCCGCAATTCCCATGACCCTAACCCTGGCCAACACCATTCCACCATTTGGTTATATGAATTTGACTACTTTAGATACTACATGTTAAGTGTATTCATGCAGTATTTCTTTTTCTGTGACTGGCTTGTTTCATTTAATGTTCTCAAGGGTTTCATCCATGTTGTTGCATATTGCAAAATTTCCTTTTCTCAAGGATAAATTGGATTCCATTGTATGTATAAACCACATATTCTTTCCCCATTCATATGTCGATGGGCATCTTGGTTGTTACCACCTCTTAGCTTTTCAGAATCACGTTGCAGTGAACAATGGAGTGCAGGTGTCTCGTTGAGAGCCCGATTTTAGTCCTTTTGGGTCAATACCCACAAGTGTGGTTGCTGGATCATACGGTAGTTCTGCTGTTAGTGTTCTGAGGGAGCTCCCGTCCTTGCAAGCTTGGAAACCCTGCTTTCAGCTGCTCTACAAAAGCAGGTAAAAGGGGATCCTGCATCACTTCCAGTCAGTGTTCTTGATGCTTTCTGTTGTGCGTTTTCTAGATCAACTGGATGACTCTTCTGGCAGCTATGTTATCAAGGATGACACCAAGCCCCACATTCGAATGTGAGTTTGAACAGACTTAGAACCTGGGCGTCCAACCAAAGTGTGGATATTTTTACCCTCCTTGTGTTCCCCCATAGCTCCTTCCTCACAGGGGCTTTAGCTCCACTCTGGGGAGAACTGGTATATTTCTCTGGGTGTATGTGGGAAGCTTTTCCAATATTCCTTCTATCTGGACATCCCATAGATGGTCCCATGGGGACATATTCCCAGGAACCTGGGATAATAGGTAAAGTGAGAGAGATAGAAATACAGGGAGATTATTGTCTCCTTTGAGAGAAAGAGAGAGAGAGAGATGTTAGGCTCCTTTGAAAGAGGGAGAGTGTGAGTCTAGGCTTCGTAGGGAGAGAGATAAAGGGTGAGATGCTAGAATCCTTGGACAGAGAGAGAGATATGCTAGGCTTCTTTGAGAGAGAGAGGGGGGAGAGAGATGCTGGTCTACTTTGAGAGAGAGAGGGGGTAATGGTTGGCTCCTTTGAGAGAGAGAGTGAGAGAGAGAGCGAATCTAGGCTCCTTTGAAAAAAGAGAGATATACAGAGACAGAGAGATGCTATGCTTCGAGAGAGAGAGGGATGCTAGTCTCTTTTGAAAGAGAGAGAGAGTTACATGCTAGTCTCCTTTCACAGAGAGAGAAACAGAGAGAGATGCACAGAGAGAGATGATAGGCTCTTTTGTGAGAGAGAGAGAGGGATAATAGGCCACTCTGAGAGAGAGAGAGGGGGGTTGAGAGATTCTAGGTTCCTTAGAGAGTAAGAGAGATATACAGAGACAGAGAGATGCTAGGCTCCTTTGAGAGAGATGCTAGGCTCATTACAGAGAGAGACAGCGGGACAGTGAAGAGAGAGTATCTAGACTAATTTGAGAGAGAGAGAGAAAAGCTTGGCTTATTATAGAGAGAGAGACAGACAGAGATGCTATGCAACTCTTAGAGAGAGATTCTAGACTACTGTGAGAAAGAGAGAGAGATGCTAGACACCTTTGAGAGAAAGAGATAGATGCTAGGATCATTTGAGAAAGAGAGAGAGATACTAGACTCATTTGAGAGAGAGAGAGGGAGATACATGCTAGACAACTTAGAGAGAGAGATAGACAGAGAGACACTGAGAGATGATAGGCCCCTTTGTGAGAAGGAGAGATAGAAAGACAGGGAGTTGCTAGGCTCCTTTGGGAGAGACAGAGAGAGAGATGATTGGCTTCTTTGAGAGAGAGAGGGAGAGATATTCTAGGCTACTTTGAGAGAAAGAGAGATATACAGTAACAGAGATATGCTAGGCTCCTTCGAGTGAGAGAGATATGCTCGGCTCCTTTGAATGAGAGAGATAAAGGGATACATGCAAGGCTCCGTTGAGAGACACAGAGAGAGAGTGAGGGATGCTAGGCTCCTTGGAGAGAAAGAGAGAAAAAAGACGTAGATTCTAGTCTCCTTTGAGAAAAAGAGATAGTTAGACAGAGAGATGGTAAGCTCTTTTGAAAGAGAGAGAGTGTGATGCTAGACTTCTTACTGAGAGTGAGAAAGAGAGAGATGCTAGAATCCTTTGAGAGAGAGAGAGAGTGATGCTAGTCTCCTTTGAAAGAGAGCGAGTGTGATGGTAGGTATCTTATCGAGATGGAGAAAGATAGAGATCCTAGAATCCCTTTAGAGAGAGAGAGAAAGGGATGCTAGTACACTTTGACGGGGAGGGAGGGAGAGGGAGAGACGATTTACTCCTTGGAGAGAGAAAGAGTGAGAAGGTTGACACTGTTGAGAGCGAGAGAGAGAGAGGGAGAGAAATGCTAAGCTGCTTCGAGACAAAGAGAGAGGGAGAGATAGAGATATGCTAGGCTACTTTGAGAGAGAGGGAGGGAGAGATATGCTAGGCTCCTTAGAGAGAGAAAGCGGGATAGATTTGCTAGGCTTCTTTGAGAGAGAGAGAGAGAGCCCGGGAGAGACAGAGAGAGAGATGCTAGGCTCCTTTTAGAGAAAGAAAGATATAGAGAGACAGAGAGACTCCAGGCTACTTTGATAGAGAGAGTGATGCTAGACTCCTTTGAAAGAGAGACAGAGAGAGATACATGCTAGGTTCCGTTGCGAGAGAGAGAGACAGACAGAGAGAGATGAAAGACTCGTTAGAGAGAGGGAGAGAGAGTGAGGGATGCTCGGCGCTTTTGAGAGAAAGAGGGAGATAGAAAGACAGGGAGATTGTAGGCTCCTTTGAGAGAGAGAGAGAGAGAGAGAGAGAGAGAGAGATGCAAATCTTCTTGAGAGAGAGGAAGAGAGAGAGATGCTTGGCTCCATTGAGAGAGAGAGATGCTGAGCTCCTTTGAGAGACAGAGAGAGAGATGCTACTCTACTTTGAGAGTGAGAGACATAGGGATGCTAGACTCCTTTCAGAGAGAGAGAGTTATATATGCAAGGATTCTTTGAGAGAGGCAGAGTGAGGGAGAGTGATTCTAGTCTCCTTTGAGAGAAAGAGAGAAAGGTAGAAAGAGAGATGCTGGGCAGATTTGAAAGAGAAAGAGTGTGATGCAAGGTCTCTTACGGAGACAGAGAAAGTGAGATGCTAATATCCTTTGATATATATATATATATGTATATATACTATACTTCTTTGAGAGAGACAGAGAGAGAGGGGGAGAGATGCTATTCTACTTTAAGAGAGAGAGAGAGAGAGGGCTGGTAGGCTCCTTTGAGATAGAGATAGAGAGAGATGGTAGGCTTCTTTGAGAGAGAGAGTGAGAGAGAGAGTGTCTAGTCTGCTTTGGGAGGAAGAGAGAAATGTAGACGGATAGATATTAGGCTCCTTTGAAAGACAGACAGTGTGATGCTAGGCTTCTTAGGGAGAGAGAGAAAGAGAGCGATGCTAGAATCCTTTGAGAGAGTGAGAGAGATGCTAGGCTTCTTTGAGAGAGAGAGAGTCAGAGTGAGACAGAGAGATAGAGATTCTAAGTTCCTTTGAGAGAGTGAGAGCAATACACGCTGGCTCCTTGAGAGAGAGATAAACAGAGAGACAGAGAGAGAGGGAGAGAGATGATAGGCTCCTTAGAGAGAGAGAGAGGTTGAGGGATGCTAGGCTCCTTTGAGAGAAATAGAGAGAGATAGAAAGACTGAGATTCTAGTCTATTTGAGAGAAAGAGGGAGAGATAGAGAGATGTTATGCTCCTTTGAAAGAGGGAGAGTGTGGTGCTAGGCTTCTTAGGGAGAGAGAGAATTTGAGAGATGCTAGAATCTTAGAGAGAGAGAGAGAGAGAGAGATGCTAGGCTTCTCTGAGAGAGAGACAGAGTGAGACAGAGAGATAGAGATTCTGGGTTCCTTTGAGAGAGAGAGAGCAATACATGCTGGCTCTTTGAGAGAGAGATAAACAGAGAGAGACAGAGAGGATATAGGCTCCTTTGAGAGAGACATGCTAGGATTCTTTGAGAGAATTAAGTAAAGAGAAAAAGTATGCAATTATACTGACTTTTATAATTACCTATAGAAGTACATTTACCAGTGTTTTCTGTTTGTTTGGATTCAGATAGCTGTCTCATTTAATTTAATTATTCAGTCTGAAGAAATTCCTGTAGCATTTATATTCCTTGTGTAGGTGTAATTCACATGTCATACAATTCATCCCCTTAAAATACACAATAGAGTGGTGGCTGGTATATTCGCAGAGCTGTGCCACCATTGCTACCATCAATTTTCAGATATTTTCATTATGACACAAGGGAGAACTGTCCCTAGCCGTAGGTAATCACGAATCTACTTTCTGTCCTGTAGGCTCGGCTCTTCTGGACATTTCCTATGAGTGAGAATCATACAATGTGTGAATCTTTGTGTTTTCCTCCAGTTAGCATGAAAACTTAGGGTTTCACCCATGTTGTGTGTATCAGAACTTCATATTTCTCATGGCTGAATAATTCTCTCCCTTTAATGTTCCTTGTAAGACATGTCAGCTAGCAACAAGTTTCCTCAGTTTTTATTTACCTAAGGATGTCTTTTTTCACCTTCATCTGTGAAAGGTAATTTGCTGGATATAAGATTCTTGTTTGAGTTTTTACTTCCAGCAATGAGAACATGTTGTCCCCACTGCCTTCCAACTGCTATCATGTCTGATGAGAAGTCAGCTGTTAAGCTTACAGGAGTGTACATGTATATCACTTTATTTTTCTCTTTTTGCCTATAAGATCTTTATCTTTGGCTTTCGGTATTTTGCCTATGATGTGCCCAGATGGAGTGCTCTTTGTGTGTATGCTACTTGGAATTTATAGAGTTTCTTGGATGTATGTATTGCTTTTTGGTCACATTTTGGGAATTTTCTGCCATTAAATACTTTAAATATTTTTCTGTTCCTTTCTCCAATCCTGCTTGTATTCGCAATGCACGTGTGGCTGCACTTATTGATGCCCCACATTTCTCTGTGGCTCTTCGTTTTGCTTCACTCATTAATTTTTCTCTCTGTTCTGCAAAATACATAGTCTCCATGGATCTCGCTTTAAGTTGGCTGCTGGTTACTTCTGCCAGCTCAAATCTACATTTTGGTTATGGTTCTTAACTCCAAGATTTCCATTTGGTTCTAAAAAAATACAATTTCTACCTCTCAATAGTATTCTCTCTTTGATGAGATTTTTTCACTGTACCTTCCTTTAGCTCTTTACGTATGAGAGCTGTGAGGAAAGGTACCCACTTTGTCCCTGCCTGCACCTCCCAGGAGTAGAGCACTCCAAGTAGAGCTTCTGATACACAGTGCATGGGTTTGATAGGTAAGGTTACAAGTCATGCCTCAGATGCCACAAACTCACTATTCTTACCGACAAATACTCAGTTGTCCTGAATGAATATTTCTTAAAATGCTGTATACCTTTAGGATAACTTCTAGAGACTATAACGGCCTTAAAAATAATTTTTACCTATTACTTTGTTGATTTACAATTTATCTTTCTAGAAGACCCAGTCCTCTTCCACATGATTTTTAAACAATATTTGTTGTGGCTAGAAGAGTTAACATAAGACCTACCGTCTACCAGATGTTTTTTTTAGTGTTTAATGTAGTATTGTTGGCAGTGCCGTACAGCAGATCTCCAGAGTTTATTCATCTTCCTTAACTGAGACTTTACACTCCTTGTTTAGTAAATCCGCAATTCCCATGACCCTAACCCTGGCCAACACCATTCCACCATTTGGTTATATGAATTTGAGTACTTTAGATACTACATGTTAAGTGTATTCATGCAGTATTTCTCTTTCTGTGACTGGCTTGTTTCATTTAATGTTCTCAAGGGGTTCATCCATGTTGTTGCATATTGCAAAATTTCCTTTTCTCAAGGATAAATTGGATTCCATTGTATGTATAAACCACATATTCTTTCCCCATTCATATGTCGATGGGCATCTTGGTTGTTACCACCTCTTAGCTATTCAGAATCACGTTGCAGTGAACAATGGAGTGCAGGTGTCTCGTTGAGAGCCCGATTTTAGTCCTTTTGGGTCAATACCCACAAGTGTGGTTGCTGGATCATACGGTAGTTCTGCTGTTAGTGTTCTGAGGGAGCTCCCGTCCTTGCAAGCTTGGAAACCCTGCTTTCAGCTGCTCTACAAAAGCAGGTAAAAGGGGATCCTGCATCACTTCCAGTCAGTGTTCTTGATGCTTTCTGTTGTGCGTTTTCTAGATCAACTGGATGACTCTTCTGGCAGCTATGTTATCAAGGATGACACCAAGCCCCACATTCGAATGTGAGTTTGAACAGACTTAGAACCTGGGCGTCCAACCAAAGTGTGGATATTTTTACCCTCCTTGTGTTCCCCCATAGCTCCTTCCTCACAGGGGCTTTAGCTCCACTCTGGGGAGAAGTGGTAGATTTCTCTGGGTGTATGTGGGAAGCTTTTCCAATATTCCTTCTATGTGGACATCCCATAGATGGTCCCATGGGGACATATTCACAGGAACCTGGGATAATAGGTAAAGTGAGAGAGATAGAAATACAGGGAGATTATAGTCTCCTTTGAGAGAAAGAGAGAGAGAGAGATGTTAGGCTCCTTTGAAAGAGGGAGAGTGTGAGTCTAGGCTTCGTAGGGAGAGAGATAAAGGGTGAGATGCTAGAATCCTTGGACAGAGAGAGAGATATGCTAGGCTTCTTTGAGAGAGAGAGGGGGGAGAGAGATGCTGGTCTACTTTGAGAGAGAGAGGGGGTAATGGTTGGCTCCTTTGAGAGAGAGAGTGAGAGAGAGAGCGAATCTAGGCTCCTTTGAAAAAAGAGAGATATACAGAGACAGAGAGATGCTATGCTTCGAGAGAGAGAGGGATGCTAGTCTCTTTTGAAAGAGAGAGAGAGTTACATGCTAGTCTCCTTTCACAGAGAGAGAAACAGAGAGAGATGCACAGAGAGAGATGATAGGCTCTTTTGTGAGAGAGAGAGAGGGATAATAGGCCACTCTGAGAGAGAGAGGGGGGGGTTGAGAGATTCTAGGTTCCTTAGAGAGTAAGAGAGATATACAGAGACAGAGAGATGCTAGGCTCCTTTGAGAGAGATGCTAGGCTCATTACAGAGAGAGACAGCGGGACAGTGAAGAGAGAGTATCTAGACTAATTTGAGAGAGAGAGAGAAAAGCTTGGCTTATTATAGAGAGAGAGACAGACAGAGATGCTATGCAACTCTTAGAGAGAGATTCTAGACTACTGTGAGAAAGAGAGAGAGATGCTAGACACCTTTGAGAGAAAGAGATAGATGCTAGGATCATTTGAGAAAGAGAGAGAGATACTAGACTCATTTGAGAGAGAGAGAGGGAGATACATGCTAGACAACTTAGAGAGAGAGATAGACAGAGAGACACTGAGAGATGATAGGCCCCTTTGTGAGAAGGAGAGATAGAAAGACAGGGAGTTGCTAGGCTCCTTTGGGAGAGACAGAGAGAGAGATGATTGGCTTCTTTGAGAGAGAGAGGGAGAGATATTCTAGGCTACTTTGAGAGAAAGAGAGATATACAGTAACAGAGATATGCTAGGCTCCTTCGAGTGAGAGAGACATGCTCGGCTCCTTTGAATGAGAGAGATAAAGGGATACATGCAAGGCTCCGTTGAGAGACACAGAGAGAGAGTGAGGGATGCTAGGCTCAATGGAGAGAAAGAGAGAAAAAAGACGTAGATTCCAGTCTCCTTTGTGAAAAAGAGATAGTTAGACAGAGAGATGGTAAGCTCTTTTGAAAGAGAGAGAGTGTGATGCTAGTCTTCTTAGTGAGAGTGAGAAAGAGAGAGATGCTAGAATCCTTTGAGAGAGAGAGAGAGATGCTAGTCTCCTTTGAAAGAGAGCGAGTGTGATGGTAGGTATCTTATCGAGATGGAGAAAGATAGAGATCCTAGAATCCCTTTAGAGAGAGAGAGAAAGGGATGCTAGTACACTTTGACGGGGAGGGAGGGAGAGGGAGAGACGATTTACTCCTTGGAGAGAGAAAGAGTGAGAAGGTTGACACTGTTGAGAGCGAGAGAGAGAGAGGGAGAGAAATGCTAAGCTGCTTCGAGACAAAGAGAGAGGGAGAGATAGAGATATGCTAGGCTACTTTGAGAGAGAGGGAGGGAGAGATATGCTAGGCTCCTTAGAGAGAGAAAGCGGGATAGATTTGCTAGGCTTCTTTGAGAGAGAGAGAGAGAGCCCGGGAGAGACAGAGAGAGAGATGCTAGGCTCCTTTTAGAGAAAGAAAGATATAGAGAGACAGAGAGACTCCAGGCTACTTTGATAGAGAGAGTGATGCTAGACTCCTTTGAAAGAGAGACAGAGAGAGATACATGCTAGGTTCCGTTGCGAGAGAGAGAGACAGACAGAGAGAGATGAAAGACTCGTTAGAGAGAGGGAGAGAGAGTGAGGGATGCTCGGCGCTTTTGAGAGAAAGAGGGAGATAGAAAGACAGGGAGATTGTAGGCTCCTTTGAGAGAGAGAGAGAGAGAGAGAGAGAGAGAGAGAGAGAGAGATGCAAATCTTCTTGAGAGAGAGGAAGAGAGAGAGATGCTTGGCTCCATTGAGAGAGAGAGATGCTGAGCTCCTTTGAGAGACAGAGAGAGAGATGCTACTCTACTTTGAGAGTGAGAGACATAGGGATGCTAGACTCCTTTCAGAGAGAGAGAGTTATATATGCAAGGATTCTTTGAGAGAGGCAGAGTGAGGGAGAGTGATTCTAGTCTCCTTTGAGAGAAAGAGAGAAAGGTAGAAAGAGAGATGCTGGGCAGATTTGAAAGAGAAAGAGTGTGATGCAAGGTCTCTTACGGAGACAGAGAAAGTGAGATGCTAATATCCTTTGATGTATATATATATATATGTATATATACTATACTTCTTTGAGAGAGACAGAGAGAGAGGGAGAGAGATGCTATTCTACTTTAAGAGAGAGAGAGAGAGAGGGCTGGTAGGCTCCTTTGAGATAGAGATAGAGAGAGATGGTAGGCTTCTTTGAGAGAGAGAGTGAGAGAGAGAGTGTCTAGTCTGCTTTGGGAGGAAGAGAGAAATGTAGACGGATAGATATTAGGCTCCTTTGAAAGACAGACAGTGTGATGCTAGGCTTCTTAGGGAGAGAGAGAAAGAGAGCGATGCTAGAATCCTTTGAGAGAGAGAGAGAGATGCTAGGCTTCTTTGAGAGAGAGAGAGTCAGAGTGAGACAGAGAGATAGAGATTCTAAGTTCCTTTGAGAGAGTGAGAGCAATACACGCTGGCTCCTTGAGAGAGAGATAAACAGAGAGACAGAGAGAGAGGGAGAGAGAAGATAGGCTCCTTAGAGAGAGAGAGAGGTTGAGGGATGCTAGGCTCCTTTGAGAGAAATAGAGAGAGATAGGAAGACTGAGATTCTAGTCTATTTGAGAGAAAGAGGGAGAGATAGAGAGATGTTATGCTCCTTTGAAAGAGGGAGAGTGTGGTGCTAGGCTTCTTAGGGAGAGAGAGAATTTGAGAGATGCTAGAATCTTAGAGAGAGAGAGAGAGAGAGAGAGAGAGATGCTAGGCTTCTCTGAGAGAGAGACAGAGTGAGACAGAGAGATAGAGATTCTGGGTTCCTTTGAGAGAGAGAGAGCAATACATGCTGGCTCTTTGAGAGAGAGATAAACAGAGAGAGACAGAGAGGATATAGGCTCCTTTGAGAGAGACATGCTAGGATTCTTTGAGAGAATTAAGTAAAGAGAAAAAGTATGCAATTATACTGACTTTTATAATTACCTATAGAAGTACATTTACCAGTGTTTTCTGTTTGTTTGGATTCAGATAGCTGTCTCATTTAATTTAATTATTCAGTCTGAAGAAATTCCTGTAGCATTTATATTCCTTGTGTAGGTGTAATTCACATGTCATACAATTCATCCCCTTAAAATACACAATAGAGTGGTGGCTGGTATATTCGCAGAGCTGTGCCACCATTGCTACCATCAATTTTCAGATATTTTCATTATGACACAAGGGAGAACTGTCCCTAGCCGTAGGTAATCACGAATCTACTTTCTGTCCTGTAGGCTCGGCTCTTCTGGACATTTCCTATAAGTGAGAATCATACAATGTGTGAATCTTTGTGTTTTCCTCCAGTTAGCATGAAAACTTAGGGTTTCACCCATGTTGTGTGTATCAGAACTTCATATTTCTCATGGCTGAATAATTCTCTCCCTTTAATGTTCCTTGTAAGACATGTCAGCTAGCAACAAGTTTCCTCAGTTTTTATTTACCTAAGGATGTCTTTTTTCACCTTCATCTGTGAAAGGTAATTTGCTGGATATAAGATTCTTGTTTGAGTTTTTACTTCCAGCAATGAGAACATGTTGTCCCCACTGCCTTCCAACTGCTATCATGTCTGATGAGAAGTCAGCTGTTAAGCTTACTGGAGTGTACATGTATATCACTTTATTTTTCTCTTTTTGCCTATAAGATCTTTATCTTTGG
Organism: Manis pentadactyla; assembly: GCF_030020395.1. Lineage (NCBI taxonomy): Eukaryota > Metazoa > Chordata > Mammalia > Pholidota > Manidae > Manis > Manis pentadactyla. The sequence continues at coordinate 77,937,134 of NC_080033.1, forward strand.
CTTTCGGTATTTTGCCTATGATGTGCCCAGATGGAGTGCTCTTTGTGTGTATGCTACTTGGAATTTATAGAGTTTCTTGGATGTATGTATTGCTTTTTGGTCACATTTTGGGAATTTTCTGCCATTAAATACTTTAAATATTTTTCTGTTCCTTTCTCCAATCCTGCTTGTATTCGCAATGCACGTGTGGCTGCACTTATTGATGCCCCACATTTCTCTGTGGCTCTTCGTTTTGCTTCACTCATTAATTTTTCTCTCTGTTCTGCAAAATCCATAGTCTCCATGGATCTCGCTTTAAGTTGGCTGCTGGTTACTTCTGCCAGCTCAAATCTACATTTTGGTTATGGTTCTTAACTCCAAGATTTCCATTTGGTTCTAAAAAAATACAATTTCTACCTCTCAATAGTATTCTCTCTTTGATGAGCTTTTTTCACTGTACCTTCCTTTAGCTCTTTACGTATGAGAGCTGTGAGGAAAGGTACCCACTTTGTCCCTGCCTGCACCTCCCAGGAGTAGAGCACTCCAAGTAGAGCTTCTGATACACAGTGCATGGGTTTGGTAGGTAAGGTTACAAGTCATGCCTCAGATGCCACAAACTCACTATTCTTACCGACAAATACTCAGTTGTCCTGAATGAATATTTCTTAAAATGCTGTATACCTTTAGGATAACTTCTAGAGACTATAACGGCCTTAAAAATAATTTTTACCTATTACTTTGTTGATTTACAATTTGTCTTTCTAGAAGTCCCAGTCCTCTTCCACATGATTTTTAAACAATATTTGTTGTGGCTAGAAGAGTTAACATAAGACCTACCGTCTACCAGATGTTTTTTTTAGTGTTTAATGTAGTATTGTTGGCAGTGCCGTACAGCAGATCTCCAGAGTTTATTCATCTTCCTTAACTGAGACTTTACACTCCTTGTTTAGTAAATCCGCAATTCCCATGACCCTAACCCTGGCCAACACCATTCCACCATTTGGTTATATGAATTTGACTACTTTAGATACTACATGTTAAGTGTATTCATGCAGTATTTCTCTTTCTGTGACTGGCTTGTTTCATTTAATGTTCTCAAGGGGTTCATCCATGTTGTTGCATATTGCAAAATTTCCTTTTCTCAAGGATAAATTGGATTCCATTGTATGTATAAACCACATATTCTTTCCCCATTCATATGTCGATGGGCATCTTGGTTGTTACCACCTCTTAGCTATTCAGAATCACGTTGCAGTGAACAATGGAGTGCAGGTGTCTCGTTGAGTGCCCGATTTTAGTCCTTTTGGGTCAATACCCACAAGTGTGGTTGCTGGATCATACGGTAGTTCTGCTGTTAGTGTTCTGAGGGAGCTCCCGTCCTTGCAAGCTTGGAAACCCTGCTTTCAGCTGCTCTACAAAAGCAGGTAAAAGGGGATCCTGCATCACTTCCAGTCAGTGTTCTTGATGCTTTCTGTTGTGCGTTTTCTAGATCAACTGGATGACTCTTCTGGCAGCTATGTTATCAAGGATGACACCAAGCCCCACATTCGAATGTGAGTTTGAACAGACTTAGAACCTGGGCGTCCAACCAAAGTGTGGATATTTTTACCCTCCTTGTGTTCCCCCATAGCTCCTTCCTCACAGGGGCTTTAGCTCCACTCTGGGGAGAAGTGGTAGATTTCTCTGGGTGTATGTGGGAAGCTTTTCCAATATTCCTTCTATGTGGACATCCCATAGATGGTCCCATGGGGACATATTCACAGGAACCTGGGATAATAGGTAAAGTGAGAGAGATAGAAATACAGGGAGATTATAGTCTCCTTTGAGAGAAAGAGAGAGAGAGAGATGTTAGGCTCCTTTGAAAGAGGGAGAGTGTGAGTCTAGGCTTCGTAGGGAGAGAGATAAAGGGTGAGATGCTAGAATCCTTGGACAGAGAGAGAGATATGCTAGGCTTCTTTGAGAGAGAGAGGGGGGAGAGAGATGCTGGTCTACTTTGAGAGAGAGAGGGGGTAATGGTTGGCTCCTTTGAGAGAGAGAGTGAGAGAGAGAGCGAATCTAGGCTCCTTTGAAAAAAGAGAGATATACAGAGACAGAGAGATGCTATGCTTCGAGAGAGAGAGGGATGCTAGTCTCTTTTGAAAGAGAGAGAGAGTTACATGCTAGTCTCCTTTCACAGAGAGAGAAACAGAGAGAGATGCACAGAGAGAGATGATAGGCTCTTTTGTGAGAGAGAGAGAGGGATAATAGGCCACTCTGAGAGAGAGAGGGGGGGGTTGAGAGATTCTAGGTTCCTTAGAGAGTAAGAGAGATATACAGAGACAGAGAGATGCTAGGCTCCTTTGAGAGAGATGCTAGGCTCATTACAGAGAGAGACAGCGGGACAGTGAAGAGAGAGTATCTAGACTAATTTGAGAGAGAGAGAGAAAAGCTTGGCTTATTATAGAGAGAGAGACAGACAGAGATGCTATGCAACTCTTAGAGAGAGATTCTAGACTACTGTGAGAAAGAGAGAGAGATGCTAGACACCTTTGAGAGAAAGAGATAGATGCTAGGATCATTTGAGAAAGAGAGAGAGATACTAGACTCATTTGAGAGAGAGAGAGGGAGATACATGCTAGACAACTTAGAGAGAGAGATAGACAGAGAGACACTGAGAGATGATAGGCCCCTTTGTGAGAAGGAGAGATAGAAAGACAGGGAGTTGCTAGGCTCCTTTGGGAGAGACAGAGAGAGAGATGATTGGCTTCTTTGAGAGAGAGAGGGAGAGATATTCTAGGCTACTTTGAGAGAAAGAGAGATATACAGTAACAGAGATATGCTAGGCTCCTTCGAGTGAGAGAGACATGCTCGGCTCCTTTGAATGAGAGAGATAAAGGGATACATGCAAGGCTCCGTTGAGAGACACAGAGAGAGAGTGAGGGATGCTAGGCTCAATGGAGAGAAAGAGAGAAAAAAGACGTAGATTCCAGTCTCCTTTGTGAAAAAGAGATAGTTAGACAGAGAGATGGTAAGCTCTTTTGAAAGAGAGAGAGTGTGATGCTAGTCTTCTTAGTGAGAGTGAGAAAGAGAGAGATGCTAGAATCCTTTGAGAGAGAGAGAGAGATGCTAGTCTCCTTTGAAAGAGAGCGAGTGTGATGGTAGGTATCTTATCGAGATGGAGAAAGATAGAGATCCTAGAATCCCTTTAGAGAGAGAGAGAAAGGGATGCTAGTACACTTTGACGGGGAGGGAGGGAGAGGGAGAGACGATTTACTCCTTGGAGAGAGAAAGAGTGAGAAGGTTGACACTGTTGAGAGCGAGAGAGAGAGAGGGAGAGAAATGCTAAGCTGCTTCGAGACAAAGAGAGAGGGAGAGATAGAGATATGCTAGGCTACTTTGAGAGAGAGGGAGGGAGAGATATGCTAGGCTCCTTAGAGAGAGAAAGCGGGATAGATTTGCTAGGCTTCTTTGAGAGAGAGAGAGAGAGCCCGGGAGAGACAGAGAGAGAGATGCTAGGCTCCTTTTAGAGAAAGAAAGATATAGAGAGACAGAGAGACTCCAGGCTACTTTGATAGAGAGAGTGATGCTAGACTCCTTTGAAAGAGAGACAGAGAGAGATACATGCTAGGTTCCGTTGCGAGAGAGAGAGACAGACAGAGAGAGATGAAAGACTCGTTAGAGAGAGGGAGAGAGAGTGAGGGATGCTCGGCGCTTTTGAGAGAAAGAGGGAGATAGAAAGACAGGGAGATTGTAGGCTCCTTTGAGAGAGAGAGAGAGAGAGAGAGAGAGAGAGAGAGAGAGAGAGAGAGAGAGATGCAAATCTTCTTGAGAGAGAGGAAGAGAGAGAGATGCTTGGCTCCATTGAGAGAGAGAGATGCTGAGCTCCTTTGAGAGACAGAGAGAGAGATGCTACTCTACTTTGAGAGTGAGAGACATAGGGATGCTAGACTCCTTTCAGAGAGAGAGAGTTATATATGCAAGGATTCTTTGAGAGAGGCAGAGTGAGGGAGAGTGATTCTAGTCTCCTTTGAGAGAAAGAGAGAAAGGTAGAAAGAGAGATGCTGGGCAGATTTGAAAGAGAAAGAGTGTGATGCAAGGTCTCTTACGGAGACAGAGAAAGTGAGATGCTAATATCCTTTGATGTATATATATATATATGTATATATACTATACTTCTTTGAGAGAGACAGAGAGAGAGGGAGAGAGATGCTATTCTACTTTAAGAGAGAGAGAGAGAGAGGGCTGGTAGGCTCCTTTGAGATAGAGATAGAGAGAGATGGTAGGCTTCTTTGAGAGAGAGAGTGAGAGAGAGAGTGTCTAGTCTGCTTTGGGAGGAAGAGAGAAATGTAGACGGATAGATATTAGGCTCCTTTGAAAGACAGACAGTGTGATGCTAGGCTTCTTAGGGAGAGAGAGAAAGAGAGCGATGCTAGAATCCTTTGAGAGAGAGAGAGAGATGCTAGGCTTCTTTGAGAGAGAGAGAGTCAGAGTGAGACAGAGAGATAGAGATTCTAAGTTCCTTTGAGAGAGTGAGAGCAATACACGCTGGCTCCTTGAGAGAGAGATAAACAGAGAGACAGAGAGAGAGGGAGAGAGAAGATAGGCTCCTTAGAGAGAGAGAGAGGTTGAGGGATGCTAGGCTCCTTTGAGAGAAATAGAGAGAGATAGGAAGACTGAGATTCTAGTCTATTTGAGAGAAAGAGGGAGAGATAGAGAGATGTTATGCTCCTTTGAAAGAGGGAGAGTGTGGTGCTAGGCTTCTTAGGGAGAGAGAGAATTTGAGAGATGCTAGAATCTTAGAGAGAGAGAGAGAGAGAGAGAGAGAGATGCTAGGCTTCTCTGAGAGAGAGACAGAGTGAGACAGAGAGATAGAGATTCTGGGTTCCTTTGAGAGAGAGAGAGCAATACATGCTGGCTCTTTGAGAGAGAGATAAACAGAGAGAGACAGAGAGGATATAGGCTCCTTTGAGAGAGACATGCTAGGATTCTTTGAGAGAATTAAGTAAAGAGAAAAAGTATGCAATTATACTGACTTTTATAATTACCTATAGAAGTACATTTACCAGTGTTTTCTGTTTGTTTGGATTCAGATAGCTGTCTCATTTAATTTAATTATTCAGTCTGAAGAAATTCCTGTAGCATTTATATTCCTTGTGTAGGTGTAATTCACATGTCATACAATTCATCCCCTTAAAATACACAATAGAGTGGTGGCTGGTATATTCGCAGAGCTGTGCCACCATTGCTACCATCAATTTTCAGATATTTTCATTATGACACAAGGGAGAACTGTCCCTAGCCGTAGGTAATCACGAATCTACTTTCTGTCCTGTAGGCTCGGCTCTTCTGGACATTTCCTATAAGTGAGAATCATACAATGTGTGAATCTTTGTGTTTTCCTCCAGTTAGCATGAAAACTTAGGGTTTCACCCATGTTGTGTGTATCAGAACTTCATATTTCTCATGGCTGAATAATTCTCTCCCTTTAATGTTCCTTGTAAGACATGTCAGCTAGCAACAAGTTTCCTCAGTTTTTATTTACCTAAGGATGTCTTTTTTCACCTTCATCTGTGAAAGGTAATTTGCTGGATATAAGATTCTTGTTTGAGTTTTTACTTCCAGCAATGAGAACATGTTGTCCCCACTGCCTTCCAACTGCTATCATGTCTGATGAGAAGTCAGCTGTTAAGCTTACTGGAGTGTACATGTATATCACTTTATTTTTCTCTTTTTGCCTATAAGATCTTTATCTTTGGCTTTCGGTATTTTGCCTATGATGTGCCCAGATGGAGTGCTCTTTGTGTGTATGCTACTTGGAATTTATAGAGTTTCTTGGATGTATGTATTGCTTTTTGGTCACATTTTGGGAATTTTCTGCCATTAAATACTTTAAATATTTTTCTGTTCCTTTCTCCAATCCTGCTTGTATTCGCAATGCACGTGTGGCTGCACTTATTGATGCCCCACATTTCTCTGTGGCTCTTCGTTTTGCTTCACTCATTAATTTTTCTCTCTGTTCTGCAAAATCCATAGTCTCCATGGATCTCGCTTTAAGTTGGCTGCTGGTTACTTCTGCCAGCTCAAATCTACATTTTGGTTATGGTTCTTAACTCCAAGATTTCCATTTGGTTCTAAAAAAATACAATTTCTACCTCTCAATAGTATTCTCTCTTTGATGAGCTTTTTTCACTGTACCTTCCTTTAGCTCTTTACGTATGAGAGCTGTGAGGAAAGGTACCCACTTTGTCCCTGCCTGCACCTCCCAGGAGTAGAGCACTCCAAGTAGAGCTTCTGATACACAGTGCATGGGTTTGGTAGGTAAGGTTACAAGTCATGCCTCAGATGCCACAAACTCACTATTCTTACCGACAAATACTCAGTTGTCCTGAATGAATATTTCTTAAAATGCTGTATACCTTTAGGATAACTTCTAGAGACTATAACGGCCTTAAAAATAATTTTTACCTATTACTTTGTTGATTTACAATTTGTCTTTCTAGAAGTCCCAGTCCTCTTCCACATGATTTTTAAACAATATTTGTTGTGGCTAGAAGAGTTAACATAAGACCTACCGTCTACCAGATGTTTTTTTTAGTGTTTAATGTAGTATTGTTGGCAGTGCCGTACAGCAGATCTCCAGAGTTTATTCATCTTCCTTAACTGAGACTTTACACTCCTTGTTTAGTAAATCCTCAATTCCCATGACCCTAACCCTGGCCAACACCATTCCACCATTTGGTTATATGAATTTGACTACTTTAGATACTACATGTTAAGTGTATTCATGCAGTATTTCTCTTTCTGTGACTGGCTTGTTTCATTTAATGTTCTCAAGGGGTTCATCCATGTTGTTGCATATTGCAAAATTTCCTTTTTTCAAGGATAAATTGGATTCCATTGTATGTATAAACCACATATTCTTTCCCCATTCATATGTCGATGGGCATCTTGGTTGTTACCACCTCTTAGCTATTCAGAATCACGTTGCAGTGAACAATGGAGTGCAGGTGTCTCGTTGAGAGCCCGATTTTAGTCCTTTTGGGTCAATACCCACAAGTGTGGTTGCTGGATCATACGGTAGTTCTGCTGTTAGTGTTCTGAGGGAGCTCCCGTCCTTGCAAGCTTGGAAACCCTGCTTTCAGCTGCTCTACAAAAGCAGCTAAAAGGGGATCCTGCATCACTTCCAGTCAGTGTTCTTGATGCTTCCTGTTGTGCGTTTTCTAGATCAACTGGATGACTCTTCTGGCAGCTATGTTATCAAGGATGACACCAAGCCCCACATTCGAATGTGAGTTTGAACAGACTTAGAACCTGGGCGTCCAACCAAAGTGTGGATATTTTTACCCTCCTTGTGTTCCCCCATAGCTCCTTCCTCACAGGGGCTTTAGCTCCACTCTGGGGAGAAGTGGTAGATTTCTCTGGGTGTATGTGGGAAGCTTTTCCAATATTCCTTCTATGTGGACATCCCATAGATGGTCCCATGGGGACATATTCCCAGGAACCTGGGATAATAGGTAAAGTGAGAGAGATAGAAATACAGGGAGATTATAGTCTCCTTTGAGAGAAAGAGAGAGAGAGAGAGATGTTAGGCTCCTTTGAAAGAGGGAGAGTGTGAGTCTAGGCTTCGTAGGGAGAGAGATAAAGGGTGAGATGCTAGAATCCTTGGACAGAGAGAGAGATATGCTAGGCTTCTTTGAGAGAGAGAGGGGGGAGAGAGATGCTGGTCTACTTTGAGAGAGAGAGGGGGTAATGGTTGGCTCCTTTGAGAGAGAGAGTGAGAAAGAGAGCGAATCTAGGCTCCTTTGAAAAAAGAGAGATATACAGAGACAGAGAGATGCTATGCTTCGAGAGAGAGAGGGATGCTAGTCTCTTTTGAAAGAGAGAGAGAGTTACATGCTAGTCTCCTTTCACAGAGAGAGAAACAGAGAGAGATGCACAGAGAGAGATGATAGGCTCTTTTGTGAGAGAGAGAGAGGGATAATAGGCCACTCTGAGAGAGAGAGGGGGGGGTTGAGAGATTCTAGGTTCCTTAGAGAGTAAGAGAGATATACAGAGACAGAGAGATGCTAGGCTCCTTTGAGAGAGATGCTAGGCTCATTACAGAGAGAGACAGCGGGACAGTGAAGAGAGAGTATCTAGACTAATTTGAGAGAGAGAGAGAAAAGCTTGGCTTATTATAGAGAGAGAGACAGACAGAGATGCTATGCAACTCTTAGAGAGAGATTCTAGACTACTGTGAGAAAGAGAGAGAGATGCTAGACACCTTTGAGAGAAAGAGATAGATGCTAGGATCATTTGAGAAAGAGAGAGAGATACTAGACTCATTTGAGAGAGAGAGAGGGAGATACATGCTAGACAACTTAGAGAGAGAGATAGACAGAGAGACACTGAGAGATGATAGGCCCCTTTGTGAGAAGGAGAGATAGAAAGACAGGGAGTTGCTATGCTCCTTTGGGAGAGACAGAGAGAGAGATGATTGGCTTCTTTGAGAGAGAGAGGGAGAGATATTCTAGGCTACTTTGAGAGAAAGAGAGATATACAGTAACAGAGATATGCTAGGCTCCTTCGAGTGAGAGAGACATGCTCGGCTCCTTTGAATGAGAGAGATAAAGGGATACATGCAAGGCTCCGTTGAGAGACACAGAGAGAGAGTGAGGGATGCTAGGCTCCTTGGAGAGAAAGAGAGAAAAAAGACGGAGATTCTAGTCTCCTTTGAGAAAAAGAGATAGTTAGACAGAGAGATGGTAAGCTCTTTTGAAAGAGAGAGAGTGTGATGCTAGACTTCTTACTGAGAGTGAGAAAGAGAGAGATGCTAGAATCCTTTGAGAGAGAGAGAGAGAGATGCTAGTCTCCTTTGAAAGAGAGCGAGTGTGATGGTAGGTATCTTATCGAGATGGAGAAAGATAGAGATCCTAGAATCCCTTTAGAGAGAGAGAGAAAGGGATGCTAGTACACTTTGACGGGGAGGGAGGGAGAGGGAGAGACGATTTACTCCTTGGAGAGAGAAAGAGTGAGAAGGTTGACACTGTTGAGAGCGAGAGAGAGAGAGGGAGAGAAATGCTAAGCTGCTTCGAGACAAAGAGAGAGGGAGAGATAGAGATATGCTAGGCTACTTTGAGAGAGAGGGAGGGAGAGATATGCTAGGCTCCTTAGAGAGAGAAAGCGGGATAGATTTGCTAGGCTTCTTTGAGAGAGAGAGAGAGAGCCCGGGAGAGACAGAGAGAGAGATGCTAGGCTCCTTTTAGAGAAAGAAAGATATAGAGAGACAGAGAGACTCCAGGCTACTTTGATAGAGAGAGTGATGCTAGACTCCTTTGAAAGAGAGACAGAGAGAGATACATGCTAGGTTCCGTTGCGAGAGAGAGAGACAGACAGAGAGAGATGGAAGACTCGTTAGAGAGAGGGAGAGAGAGTGAGGGATGCTCGGCGCTTCTGAGAGAAAGAGGGAGATAGAAAGACAGGGAGATTGTAGGCTCCTTTGAGAGAGAGAGAGAGAGAGAGAGAGAGAGAGAGAGAGAGAGAGAGAGATGCAAATCTTCTTGAGAGAGAGGAAGAGAGAGAGATGCTTGGCTCCATTGAGAGAGAGAGATGCTGAGCTCCTTTGAGGGACAGAGAGAGAGAGATGCTACTCTACTTTGAGAGTGAGAGACATAGGGATGCTAGACTCCTTTCAGAGAGAGAGAGTTATATATGCAAGGATTCTTTGAGAGAGGCAGAGTGAGGGAGAGTGATTCTAGTCTCCTTTGAGAGAAAGAGAGAAAGGTAGAAAGAGAGATGCTGGGCAGATTTGAAAGAGAAAGAGTGTGATGCAAGGTCTCTTACGGAGACAGAGAAAGTGAGATGCTAATATCCTTTGATATATATATATATATATATGTATATATACTATACTTCTTTGAGAGAGACAGAGAGAGAGGGAGAGAGATGCTATTCTACTTTAAGAGAGAGAGAGAGAGAGGGCTGGTAGGCTCCTTTGAGATAGAGATAGAGAGAGATGGTAGGCTTCTTTGAGAGAGAGAGTGAGAGAGAGAGTGTCTAGTCTGCTTTGGGAGGAAGAGAGAAATGTAGACGGATAGATATTAGGCTCCTTTGAAAGACAGACAGTGTGATGCTAGGCTTCTTAGGGAGAGAGAGAAAGAGAGCGATGCTAGAATCCTTTGAGAGAGAGAGAGTGATGCTAGGCTTCTTTGAGAGAGAGAGAGTCAGAGTGAGACAGAGAGATAGAGATTCTAAGTTCCTTTGAGAGAGTGAGAGCAATACACGCTGGCTCCTTGAGAGAGAGATAAACAGAGAGACAGAGAGAGAGGGAGAGAGAAGATAGGCTCCTTAGAGAGAGAGAGAGGTTGAGGGATGCTAGGCTCCTTTGAGAGAAATAGAGAGAGATAGAAAGACTGAGATTCTAGTCTATTTGAGAGAAAGAGGGAGAGATAGAGAGATGTTATGCTCCTTTGAAAGAGGGAGAGTGTGGTGCTAGGCTTCTTAGGGAGAGAGAGAATTTGAGAGATGCTAGAATCTTAGAGAGAGAGAGAGAGAGATGCTAGGCTTCTCTGAGAGAGAGACAGAGTGAGACAGAGAGATAGAGATTCTGGGTTCCTTTGAGAGAGAGAGAGCAATACATGCTGGCTCTTTGAGAGAGAGATAAACAGAGAGAGACAGAGAGGATATAGGCTCCTTTGAGAGAGACATGCTAGGATTCTTAGAGAGAATTAAGTAAAGAGAAAAAGTATGCAATTATACTGACTTTTATAATTACCTATAGAAGTACATTTACCAGTGTTTTCTGTTTGTTTGGATTCAGATAGCTGTCTCATTTAATTTAATTTTTCAGTCTGAAGAAATTCCTGTAGCATTTATATTCCTTGTGTAGGTGTAATTCACATGTCATACAATTCATCCCCTTAAAATACACAATAGAGTGGTGGCTGGTATATTCGCAGAGCTGTGCCACCATTGCTACCATCAATTTTCAGATATTTTCATTATGACACAAGGGAGAACTGTCCCTAGCCGTAGGTAATCACGAATCTACTTTCTGTCCTGTAGGCTCGGCTCTTCTGGACATTTCCTATAAGTGAGAATCATACAATGTGTGAATCTTTGTGTTTTCCTCCAGTTAGCATGAAAACTTAGGGTTTCACCCATGTTGTGTGTATCAGAACTTCATATTTCTCATGGCTGAATAATTCTCTCCCTTTAATGTTCCTTGTAAGACATGTCAGCTAGCAACAAGTTTCCTCAGTTTTTATTTACCTAAGGATGTCTTTTTTCACCTTCATCTGTGAAAGGTAATTTGCTGGATATAAGATTCTTGTTTGAGTTTTTACTTCCAGCAATGAGAACATGTTGTCCCCACTGCCTTCCAACTGCTATCATGTCTGATGAGAAGTCAGCTGTTAAGCTTACTGGAGTGTACATGTATATCACGTTATTTTTCTCTTTTTGCCTATAAGATCTTTATCTTTGGCTTTCGGTATTTTGCCTATGATGTGCCCAGATGGAGTGCTCTTTGTGTGTATGCTACTTGGAATTTATAGAGTTTCTTGGATGTATGTATTGCTTTTTGGTCACATTTTGGGAATTTTCTGCCATTAAATACTTTAAATATTTTTCTGTTCCTTTCTCCAATCCTGCTTGTATTCGCAATGCACGTGTGGCTGCACTTATTGATGCCCCACATTTCTCTGTGGCTCTTCGTTTTGCTTCACTCATTAATTTTTCTCTCTGTTCTGCAAAATCCATAGTCTCCATGGATCTCGCTTTAAGTTGGCTGCTGGTTACTTCTGCCAGCTCAAATCTACATTTTGGTTATGGTTCTTAACTCCAAGATTTCCATTTGGTTCTAAAAAAATACAATTTCTACCTCTCAATAGTATTCTCTCTTTGATGAGCTTTATTCACTGTACCTTCCTTTAGCTCTTTACGTATGAGAGCTGTGAGGAAAGGTACCCACTTTGTCCCTGCCTGCACCTCCCAGGAGTAGAGCACTCCAAGTAGAGCTTCTGATACACAGTGCATGGGTTTGGTAGGTAAGGTTACAAGTCATGCCTCAGATGCCACAAACTCACTCTTCTTACCGACAAATACTCAGTTGTCCTGAATGAATATTTCTTAAAATGCTGTATACCTTTAGGATAACTTCTAGAGACTATAACGGCCTTAAAAATAATTTTTACCTATTACTTTGTTGATTTACAATTTGTCTTTCTAGAAGTCCCAGTCCTCTTCCACATGATTTTTAAACAATATTTGTTGTGGCTAGAAGAGTTAACATAAGACCTACCGTCTACCAGATGTTTTTTTTAGTGTTTAATGTAGTATTGTTGGCAGTGCCGTACAGCAGATCTCCAGAGTTTATTCATCTTCCTTAACTGAGACTTTACACTCCTTGTTTAGTAAATCCTCAATTCCCATGACCCTAACCCTGGCCAACACCATTCCACCATTTGGTTATATGAATTTGACTACTTTAGATACTACATGTTAAGTGTATTCATGCAGTATTTCTCTTTCTGTGACTGGCTTGTTTCATTTAATGTTCTCAAGGTGTTCATCCATGTTGTTGCATATTGCAAAATTTCCTTTTCTCAAGGATAAATTGGATTCCATTGTATGTATAAACCACATATTCTTTCCCCATTCATATGTCGAAGGGCATCTTGGTTGTTACCACTTCTTAGCTATTCAGAATCACGTTGCAGTGAACAATGGAGTGCAGGTGTCTCGTTGAGATTCCGATTTTAGTCCTTTTGGGTCAATACCCACAAGTGTGGTTGCTGGATCATACGGTAGTTCTGCTGTTAGTGTTCTGAGGGAGCTCCCGTCCTTGCAAGCTTGGAAACCCTGCTTTCAGCTGCTCTAAAAAGCAGGTAAAAGGGGATCCTGCATCACTTCCAGTCAGTGTTCTTGATGCTTTCTGTTGTGCGTTTTCTAGATCAACTGGATGACTCTTCTGGCAGCTATGTTATCAAGGATGACACCAAGCCCCACATTCGAATGTGAGTTTGAACAGACTTAGAACCTGGGCGTCCAACCAAAGTGTGGATATTTTTACCCTCCTTGTGTTCCCCCATAGCTCCTTCCTCACAGGGGCTTTAGCTCCACTCTGGGGAGAACTGGTAGATTTCTCTGGGTGTATGTGGGAAGCTTTTCCAATATTCCTTCTATGTGGACATCCCATAGATGGTCCCATGGGGACATATTCCCAGGAACCTGGGATAATAGGTAAAGTGAGAGAGATAGAAATACAGGGAGATTATAGTCTCCTTTGAGAGAAAGAGAGAGAGAGAGATGTTAGGCTCCTTTGAAAGAGGGAGAGTGTGAGTCTAGGCTTCGTAGGGAGAGAGATAAAGGGTGAGATGCTAGAATCCTTGGACAGAGAGAGAGATATGCTAGGCTTCTTTGAGAGAGAGAGGGGGGAGAGAGATGCTGGTCTACTTTGAGAGAGAGAGGGGGTAATGGTTGGCTCCTTTGAGAGAGAGAGTGAGAGAGAGAGAGAATCTAGGCTCCTTTGAGAAAAGAGAGATATACAGAGACAGAGAGATGCTATGCTTCGAGAGAAAGAGGGATGCTAGTCTCTTTTGAAAGAGAGAGAGAGTTACATGCTAGTCTCCTTTCACAGAGAGAGAAACAGAGAGAGATGCACACAGAGAGATGATAGGCTCTTTTGTGAGAGAGAGAGAGGGATAATAGGCCACTCTGAGAGAGAGAGAGGGGGGTTGAGAGATTCTAGGTTCCTTAGAGAGTAAGAGAGATATACAGAGACAGAGAGATGCTAGGCTCATTACAGAGAGAGACAGCGGGACAGTGAAGAGAGAGTATCTAGACTGATTTGAGAGAGAGAGAGAAAAGCTTGGCTTATTATAGAGAGAGAGACAGACAGAGATGCTATGCAACTCTTAGAGAGAGATTCTAGACTACTGTGAGAAAGAGAGAGAGATGCTAGACACCTTTGAGAGAAAGAGATAGATGCTAGGATCATTTGAGAAAGAGAGAGAGATACTAGACTCATTTGAGAGAGAGAGAGGGAGATACATGCTAGACAACTTAGAGAGAGAGATAGACAGAGAGACACTGAGAGATGATAGGCCCCTTTGTGAGAAGGAGAGATAGAAAGACAGGGAGTTGCTAGGCTCCTTTGGGAGAGACAGAGAGAGAGATGATTGGCTTCTTTGAGAGAGAGAGGGAGAGATATTCTAGGCTACTTTGAGAGAAAGAGAGATATACCTTAACAGAGATATGCTAGGCTCCTTCGAGTGAGAGAGGCATGCTCGGCTCCTTTGAATGAGAGAGATAAAGGGATACATGCAAGGCTCCGTTGAGAGTCACAGAGAGAGAGTGAGGGATGCTAGGCTCCTTGGAGAGAAAGAGAGAAAAAAGACGGAGATTCTAGTCTCCTTTGAGAAAAAGAGAGATAGTTAGACAGAGAGATGGTAAGCTCTTTTGAAAGAGAGAGAGTGTGATGCTAGACTTCTTACTGAGAGTGAGAAAGAGAGAGATGCTAGAATCCTTTGAGAGAGAGAGAGAGAGAGATGCTAGTCTCCTTTGAAAGAGAGCGAGTGTGATGGTAGGTACCTTATCGAGATGGAGAAAGATAGAGATCCTAGAAACCCGTTATAGAGAGAAAGAAAGGGATGCTAGTACACTTTGACGGGGAGGGAGGGAGAGGGAGAGACGATTTACTGCTTGGAGAGAGAAAGAGTGAGAAGGTTGACACTGTTGAGAGCGAGAGAGAGAGAGGGAGAGAAATGCTAAGCTGCTTCGAGACAAAGAGAGAGGGAGAGATAGAGATATGCTAGGCTACTTTGAGAGAGAGGGAGGGAGAGATATGCTAGGCTCCTTAGAGAGAGAAAGCGGGATAGATTTGCTAGGCTTCTTTGAGAGAGAGAGAGAGAGCCCGGGAGAGACAGAGAGAGAGATGCTAGGCTCCTTTTAGAGAAAGAAAGATATAGAGAGACAGAGAGACTCCAGGCTACTTTGATAGAGAGAGTGATGCTAGACTCCTTTGAAAGAGAGACAGAGAGAGATACATGCTAGGTTCCGTTGCGAGAGAGAGAGACAGACAGAGAGAGATGAAAGACTCGTTAGAGAGAGGGAGAGAGAGTGAGGGATGCTCGGCGCTTTTGAGAGAAAGAGGGAGATAGAAAGACAGGGAGATTGTAGGCTCCTTTGAGAGAGAGAGAGAGAGAGAGGGAGAGAGATGCAAATCTTCTTGAGAGAGAGGAAGAGAGAGAGATGCTTGGCTCCATTGTGAGAGAGAGATGCTGAGCTCCTTTGAGAGACAGAGAGAGAGATGCTACTCTACTTTGAGAGTGAGAGACATAGGGATGCTAGACTCCTTTCAGAGAGAGAGATTTATATATGCAAGGATTCTTTGAGAGAGGCAGAGTGAGGGAGAGTGATTCTAGTCTCCTTTGAGAGAAAGAGAGAAAGGTAGAAAGAGAGATGCTGGGCAGATTTGAAAGAGAAAGAGTGTGATGCAAGGTCTCTTACGGAGACAGAGAAAGTGAGATGCTAATATCCTTTGATATATATATATATATATATATATATATGCATATATACTATACTTCTTTGAGAGAGACAGAGAGAGAGGGAGAGAGATGCTATTCTACTTTAAGAGAGAGAGAGAGAGGGCTGGTAGGCTCCTTTGAGATAGAGATAGAGAGAGATGGTAGGCTTCTTTGAGAGAGAGAGTGAGAGAGAGAGTGTCTAGTCTGCTTTTTGAGGAAGAGAGAAATGTAGACGGATAGATATTAGGCTCCTTTGAAAGACAGACAGTGTGATGCTAGGCTTCTTAGGGAGAGAGAGAAAGAGAGCGATGCTAGAATCCTTTGAGAGAGAGAGAGAGATGCTAGGCTTCTTTGAGAGAGAGAGAGTCAGAGTGAGACAGAGAGATAGAGATTCTAAGTTCCTTTGAGAGAGTGAGAGCAATACACGCTGGCTCCTTGAGAGAGAGATAAACAGAGAGACAGAGAGAGAGGGAGAGAGAAGATAGGCTCCTTAGAGAGAGAGAGAGGTTGAGGGATGCTAGGCTCCTTTGAGAGAAATAGAGAGAGATAGAAAGACTGAGATTCTAGTCTATTTGAGAGAAAGAGGGAGAGATAGAGAGATGTTATGCTCCTTTGAAAGAGGGAGAGTGTGGTGCTAGGCTTCTTAGGGAGAGAGAGAATTTGAGAGATGCTAGAATCTTAGAGAGAGAGAGAGAGAGAGAGAGAGAGAGAGAGAGAGAGATGCTAGGCTTCTCTGAGAGAGAGACAGAGTGAGACAGAGAGATAGAGATTCTGGGTTCCTTTGAGAGAGAGGGAGCAATACATGCTGGCTCTTTGAGAGAGAGATAAACAGAGAGAGACAGAGAGGATATAGGCTCCTTTGAGAGAGACATGCTAGGATTCTTAGAGAGAATTAAGTAAAGAGAAAAAGTATGCAATTATACTGACTTTTATAATTACCTATAGAAGTACATTTACCAGTGTTTTCTGTTTGTTTGGATTCAGATAGCTGTCTCATTTAATTTAATTTTTCAGTCTGAAGAAATTCCTGTAGCATTTATATTCCTTGTGTAGGTGTAATTCACATGTCATACAATTCATCCCCTTAAAATACACAATAGAGTGGTGGCTGGTATATTCGCAGAGCTGTGCCACCATTGCTACCATCAATTTTCAGATATTTTCATTATGACACAAGGGAGAACTGTCCCTAGCCGTAGGTAATCACGAATCTACTTTCTGTCCTGTAGGCTCGGATCTTCTGGACATTTCCTATAAGTGAGAATCATACAATGTGTGAATCTTTGTGTTTTCCTCCAGTTAGCATGAAAACTTAGGGTTTCACCCATGTTGTGTGTATCAGAACTTCATATTTCTCATGGCTGAATAATTCTCTCCCTTTAATGTTCCTTGTAAGACATGTCAGCTAGCAACAAGTTTCCTCAGTTTTTATTTACCTAAGGATGTCTTTTTTCACCTTCATCTGTGAAAGGTAATTTGCTGGATATAAGATTCTTGTTTGAGTTTTTACTTCCAGCAATGAGAACATGTTGTCCCCACTGCCTTCCAACTGCTATCATGTCTGATGAGAAGTCAGCTGTTAAGCTTACTGGAGTGTACATGTATATCACTTTATTTTTCTCTTTTTGCCTATAAGATCTTTATCTTTGGCTTTCGGTATTTTGCCTATGATGTGCCCAGATGGAGTGCTCTTTGTGTGTATGCTACTTGGAATTTATAGAGTTTCTTGGATGTATGTATTGCTTTTTGGTCACATTTTGGGAATTTTCTGCCATTAAATACTTTAAATATTTTTCTGTTCCTTTCTCCAATCCTGCTTGTATTCGCAATGCACGTGTGGCTGCACTTATTGATGCCCCACATTTCTCTGTGGCTCTTCGTTTTGCTTCACTCATTAATTTTTCTCTCTGTTCTGCAAAATCCATAGTCTCCATGGATCTCGCTTTAAGTTGGCTGCTGGTTACTTCTGCCAGCTCAAATCTACATTTTGGTTATGGTTCTTAACTCCAAGATTTCCATTTGGTTCTAAAAAAATACAATTTCTACCTCTCAATAGTATTCTCTCTTTGATGAGCTTTTTTCACTGTACCTTCCTTTAGCTCTTTACATATGAGAGCTGTGAGGAAAGGTACCCACTTTGTCCCTGCCTGCACCTCCCAGGAGTAGAGCACTCCAAGTAGAGCTTCTGATACACAGTGCATGGGTTTGGTAGGTAAGGTTACAAGTCATGCCTCAGATGCCACAAACTCACTATTCTTACCGACAAATACTCAGTTGTCCTGAATGAATATTTCTTAAAATGCTGTATACCTTTAGGATAACTTCTAGAGACTATAACGGCCTTAAAAATAATTTTTACCTATTACTTTGTTGATTTACAATTTGTCTTTCTAGAAGTCCCAGTCCTCTTCCACATGATTTTTAAACAATATTTGTTGTGGCTAGAAGAGTTAACATAAGACCTACCGTCTACCAGATGTTTTTTTTAGTGTTTAATGTAGTATTGTTGGCAGTGCCGTACAGCAGATCTCCAGAGTTTATTCATCTTCCTTAACTGAGACTTTACACTCCTTGTTTAGTAAATCCGCAATTCCCATGACCCTAACCCTGGCCAACACCATTCCACCATTTGGTTATATGAATTTGACTACTTTAGATACTACATGTTAAGTGTATTCATGCAGTATTTCTCTTTCTGTGACTGGCTTGTTTCATTTAATGTTCTCAAGGGTTTCATCCATGTTGTTGCATATTGCAAAATTTCCTTTTCTCAAGGATAAATTGGATTCCATTGTATGTATAAACCACATATTCTTTCCCCATTCATATGTCGATGGGCATCTTGGTTGTTACCACCTCTTAGCTATTCAGAATCACGTTGCAGTGAACAATGGAGTGCAAGTGTCTCGTTGAGAGCCCGATTTTAGTCCTTTTGGGTCAATAACCACAAGTGTGGTTGCTGGATCATACGGTAGTTCTGCTGTTAGTGTTCTGAGGGAGCTCCCGTCCTTGCAAGCTTGGAAACCCTGCTTTCAGCTGCTCTAAAAAGCAGGTAAAAGGGGATCCTGCATCACTTCCAGTCAGTGTTCTTGATGCTTTCTGTTGTGCGTTTTCTAGATCAACTGGATGACTCTTCTGGCAGCTATGTTATCAAGGATGACACCAAGCCCCACATTCGAATGTGAGTTTGAACAGACTTAGAACCTGGGCATCCAACCAAAGTGTGGATATTTTTACCCTCCTTGTGTTCCCCCATAGCTCCTTCCTCACAGGGGCTTTAGCTCCACTCTGGGGAGAACTGGTAGATTTCTCTGGGTGTATGTGGGAAGCTTTTCCAATATTCCTTCTATGTGGACATCCCATAGATGGTCCCATGGGGACATATTCCCAGGAACCTGGGATAATAGGTAAAGTGAGAGAGATAGAAATACAGGGAGATTATAGTCTCCTTTGAGAGAAAGAGAGAGAGAGAGATGTTAGGCTCCTTTGAAAGAGGGAGAGTGTGAGTCTAGGCTTCGTAGGGAGAGAGATAAAGGGTGAGATGCTAGAATCCTTGGACAGAGAGAGAGATATGCTAGGCTTCTTTGAGAGAGAGAGGGGGGAGAGAGATGCTGGTCTACTTTGAGAGAGAGAGGGGGTAATGGTTTGCTCCTTTGAGAGAGAGAGTGAGAGAGACAGAGAATCTAGGCTCCTTTGAAAAAAGAGAGATATACAGAGACAGAGAGATGCTATGCTTCGAGAGAGAGAGGGATGCTAGTCTCTTTTGAAAGAGAGAGAGAGTTACATGCTAGTCTCCTTTCACAGAGAGAGAAACAGAGAGAGATGCACACAGAGAGATGATAGGCTCTTTTGTGAGAGAGAGAGAGGGATAATAGGCCACTCTGAGAGAGAGAGAGGGGGGTTGAGAGATTCTAGGTTCCTTAGAGAGTAAGAGAGATATACAGAGACAGAGAGATGCTAGGCTCCTTTGAGAGAGATGCTAGGCTCATTACAGAGAGAGACAGCGGGACAGTGAAGAGAGAGTATCTAGACTGATTTGAGAGAGAGAGAGAAAAGCTTGGCTTATTATAGAGAGAGAGACAGACAGAGATGCTATGCAACTCTTAGAGAGAGATTCTAGACTACTGTGAGAAAGAGAGAGAGATGCTAGACACCTTTGAGAGAAAGAGATAGATGCTAGGATCATTTGAGAAAGAGAGAGAGATACTAGACTCATTTGAGAGAGAGAGAGGGAGATACATGCTAGACAACTTAGAGAGAGAGATAGACAGAGAGACACTGAGAGATGATAGGCCCCTTTGTGAGAAGGAGAGATAGAAAGACAGGGAGTTGCTAGGCTCCTTTGGGAGAGACAGAGAGAGAGATGATTGGCTTCTTTGAGAGAGAGAGGGAGAGATATTCTAGGCTACTTTGAGAGAAAGAGAGATATACAGTAACAGAGATATGCTAGGCTCCTTCGAGTGAGAGAGACATGCTCGGCTCCTTTGAATGAGAGAGATAAAGGGATACATGCAAGGCTCCGTTGAGAGACACAGAGAGAGAGTGAGGGATGCTAGGCTCCTTGGAGAGAAAGAGAGAAAAAAGACGGAGATTCTAGTCTCCTTTGAGAAAAAGAGATATAGTTAGACAGAGAGATGGTAAGCTCTTTTGAAAGAGAGAGAGTGTGATGCTAGACTTCTTACTGAGAGTGAGAAAGAGAGAGATGCTAGAATCCTTTGAGAGAGAGAGAGAGAGTTGCTAGTCTCCTTTGAAAGAGAGCGAGTGTGATGGTAGGTACCTTATCGAGATGGAGAAAGATAGAGATCCTAGAAACCCTTTAGAGAGAGAGAGAAAGGGATGCTAGTACACTTTGACGGGGAGGGAGGGAGAGGGAGAGACGATTTACTCCTTGGAGAGAGAAAGAGTGAGAAGGTTGACACTGTTGAGAGCGAGAGAGAGAGAGGGAGAGAAATGCTAAGCTGCTTCGAGACAAAGAGAGAGGGAGAGATAGAGATATGCTAGGCTACTTTGAGAGAGAGGGAGGGAGAGATATGCTAGGCTCCTTAGAGAGAGAAAGCGGGATAGATTTGCTAGGCTTCTTTGAGAGAGAGAGAGAGAGCCCGGGAGAGACAGAGAGAGAGATGCTAGGCTCCTTTTAGAGAAAGAAAGATATAGAGAGACAGAGAGACTCCAGGCTACTTTGATAGAGAGAGTGATGCTAGACTCCTTTGAAAGAGAGACAGAGAGAGATACATGCTAGGTTCCGTTGCGAGAGAGAGAGACAGACAGAGAGAGATGAAAGACTCGTTAGAGAGAGGGAGAGAGAGTGAGGGATGCTCGGCGCTTTTGAGAGAAAGAGGGAGATAGAAAGACAGGGAGATTGTAGGCTCCTTTGAGAGAGAGAGAGAGAGAGGGAGAGAGATGCAAATCTTCTTGAGAGAGAGGAAGAGAGAGAGATGCTTGGCTCCATTGTGAGAGAGAGATGCTGAGCTCCTTTGAGAGACAGAGAGAGATGCTACTCTACTTTGAGAGTGAGAGACATAGGGATGCTAGACTCCTTTCAGAGAGAGAGATTTATATATGCAAGGATTCTTTGAGAGAGGCAGAGTGAGGGAGAGTGATTCTAGTCTCCTTTGAGAGAAAGAGAGAAAGGTAGAAAGAGAGATGCTGGGCAGATTTGAAAGAGAAAGAGTGTGATGCAAGGTCTCTTACGGAGACAGAGAAAGTGAGATGCTAATATCCTTTGATATATATATATATATATATATATATATATATGTATCTATACTATACTTCTTTGAGAGAGACAGAGAGAGAGGGAGAGAGATGCTATTCTACTTTAAGAGAGAGAGAGAGAGAGGGCTGGTAGGCTCCTTTGAGATAGAGATAGAGAGAGATGGTAGGCTTCTTTGAGAGAGAGAGTTAGAGAGAGAGTGTCTAGTCTGCTTTGGGAGGAAGAGAGAAATGTAGACGGATAGATATTAGGCTCCTTTGAAAGACAGACAGTGTGATGCTAGGCTTCTTAGGGAGAGAGAGAAAGAGAGCGATGCTAGAATCCTTTGAGAGAGAGAGAGAGATGCCAGGCTTCTTTGAGAGAGAGAGAGTCAGAGTGAGACAGAGAGATAGAGATTCTAAGTTCCTTTGAGAGAGTGAGAGCAATACACGCTGGCTCCTTGAGAGAGAGATAAACAGAGAGACAGAGAGAGAGGGAGAGAGAAGATAGGCTCCTTAGAGAGAGAGAGAGGTTGAGGGATGCTAGGCTCCTTTGAGAGAAATAGAGAGAGATAGAAAGACTGAGATTCTAGTCTATTTGAGAGAAAGAGGGAGAGATAGAGAGATGTTATGCTCCTTTGAAAGAGGGAGAGTGTGGTGCTAGGCTTCTTAGGGAGAGAGAGAATTTGAGAGATGCTAGAATCTTAGAGAGAGAGAGAGAGAGAGAGAGAGAGAGATGCTAGGCTTCTCTGAGAGAGAGACAGAGTGAGACAGAGAGATAGAGATTCTGGGTTCCTTTGAGAGAGAGGGAGCAATACATGCTGGCTCTTTGAGAGAGAGATAAACAGAGAGAGACAGAGAGGATATAGGCTCCTTTGAGAGAGACATGCTAGGATTCTTAGAGAGAATTAAGTAAAGAGAAAAAGTATGCAATTATACTGACTTTTATAATTACCTATAGAAGTACATTTACCAGTGTTTTCTGTTTGTTTGGATTCAGATAGCTGTCTCATTTAATTTAATTTTTCAGTCTGAAGAAATTCCTGTAGCATTTATATTCCTTGTGTAGGTGTAATTCACATGTCATACAATTCATCCCCTTAAAATACACAATAGAGTGGTGGCTGGTATATTCGCAGAGCTGTGCCACCATTGCTACCATCAATTTTCAGATATTTTCATTATGACACAAGGGAGAACTGTCCCTAGCCGTAGGTAATCACGAATCTACTTTCTGTCCTGTAGGCTCGGCTCTTCTGGACATTTCCTATAAGTGAGAATCATACAATGTGTGAATCTTTGTGTTTTCCTCCAGTTAGCATGAAAACTTAGGGTTTCACCCATGTTGTGTGTATCAGAACTTCATATTTCTCATGGCTGAATAATTCTCTCCCTTTAATGTTCCTTGTAAGACATGTCAGCTAGCAACAAGTTTCCTCAGTTTTTATTTACCTAAGGATGTCTTTTTTCACCTTCATCTGTGAAAGGTAATTTGCTGGATATAAGATTCTTGTTTGAGTTTTTACTTCCAGCAATGAGAACATGTTGTCCCCACTGCCTTCCAACTGCTATCATGTCTGATGAGAAGTCAGCTGTTAAGCTTACTGGAGTGTACATGTATATCACTTTATTTTTCTCTTTTTGCCTATAAGATCTTTATCTTTGGCTTTCGGTATTTTGCCTATGATGTGCCCAGATGGAGTGCTCTTTGTGTGTATGCTACTTGGAATTTATAGAGTTTCTTGGATGTATGTATTGCTTTTTGGTCACATTTTGGGAATTTTCTGCCATTAAATACTTTAAATATTTTTCTGTTCCTTTCTCCAATCCTGCTTGTATTCGCAATGCACGTGTGGCTGCACTTATTGATGCCCCACATTTCTCTGTGGCTCTTCGTTTTGCTTCACTCATTAATTTTTCTCTCTGTTCTGCAAAATCCATAGTCTCCATGGATCTCGCTTTAAGTTGGCTGCTGGTTACTTCTGCCAGCTCAAATCTACATTTTGGTTATGGTTCTTAACTCCAAGATTTCCATTTGGTTCTAAAAAAATACAATTTCTACCTCTCAATAGTATTCTCTCTTTGATGAGCTTTTTTCACTGTACCTTCCTTTAGCTCTTTACGTATGAGAGCTGTGAGGAAAGGTACCCACTTTGTCCCTGCCTGCACCTCCCAGGAGTAGAGCACTCCAAGTAGAGCTTCTGATACACAGTGCATGGGTTTGGTAGGTAAGGTTACAAGTCATGCCTCAGATGCCACAAACTCACTATTCTTACCGACAAATACTCAGTTGTCCTGAATGAATATTTCTTAAAATGCTGTATACCTTTAGGATAACTTCTAGAGACTATAACGGCCTTAAAAATAATTTTTACCTATTACTTTGTTGATTTACAATTTGTCTTTCTAGAAGTCCCAGTCCTCTTCCAGATGATTTTTAAACAATATTTGTTGTGGCTAGAAGAGTTAACATAAGACCTACCGTCTACCAGATGTTTTTTTTAGTGTTTAATGTAGTATTGTTGGCAGTGCCGTACAGCAGATCTCCAGAGTTTATTCATCTTCCTTAACTGAGACTTTACACTCCTTGTTTAGTAAATCCGCAATTCCCATGACCCTAACCCTGGCCAACACCATTCCACCATTTGGTTATATGAATTTGACTACTTTAGATACTACATGTTAAGTGTATTCATGCAGTATTTCTCTTTCTGTGACTGGCTTGTTTCATTTAATGTTCTCAAGGGTTTCATCCATGTTGTTGCATATTGCAAAATTTCCTTTTCTCAAGGATAAATTGGATTCCATTGTATGTATAAACCACATATTCTTTCCCCATTCATATGTCGATGGGCATCTTGGTTGTTACCACCTCTTAGCTATTCAGAATCACGTTGCAGTGAACAATGGAGTGCAGGTGTCTCGTTGAGATTCCGATTTTAGTCCTTTTGGGTCAATAACCACAAGTGTGGTTGCTGGATCATACGGTAGTTCTGCTGTTAGTGTTCTGAGGGAGCTCCCGTCCTTGCAAGCTTGGAAACCCTGCTTTCAGCTGCTCTACAAAAGCAGGTAAAAGGGGATCCTGCATCACTTCCAGTCAGTGTTCTTGATGCTTTCTGTTGTGCGTTTTCTAGTTCAACTGGATGACTCTTCTGGCAGCTATGTTATCAAGGATGACACCAAGCCCCACATTCGAATGTGAGTTTGAACAGACTTAGAACCTGGGCGTCCAACCAAAGTGTGGATATTTTTACCCTCCTTGTGTTCCCCCATAGCTCCTTCCTCACAGGGGCTTTAGCTCCACTCTGGGGAGAACTGGTAGATTTCTCTGGGTGTATGTGGGAAGCTTTTCCAATATTCCTTCTATGTGGACATCCCATAGATGGTCCCATGGGGACATATTCCCAGGAACCTGGGATAATAGGTAAAGTGAGAGAGATAGAAATACAGTGAGATTATAGTCTCCTTTGAGAGAAAGAGAGAGAGAGAGATGTTAGGCTCCTTTGAAAGAGGGAGAGTGTGAGTCTAGGCTTCGTAGGGAGAGAGATAAAGGGTGAGATGCTAGAATCCTTGGACAGAGAGAGAGATATGCTAGGCTTCTTTGAGAGAGAGAGGGGGGAGAGAGATGCTGGTCTACTTTGAGAGAGAGAGGGGGTAATGGTTGGCTCCTTTGAGAGAGAGAGTGAGAGAGACAGAGAATCTAGGCTCCTTTGAAAAAAGAGAGATATACAGAGACAGAG
Organism: Manis pentadactyla; assembly: GCF_030020395.1. Taxonomy (NCBI): domain Eukaryota; kingdom Metazoa; phylum Chordata; class Mammalia; order Pholidota; family Manidae; genus Manis; species Manis pentadactyla. The sequence continues at coordinate 77,962,032 of NC_080033.1, forward strand.
AGATGCTATGCTTCGAGAGAGAGAGGGATGCTAGTCTCTTTTGAAAGAGAGAGAGAGTTACATGCTAGTCTCCTTTCACAGAGAGAGAAACAGAGAGAGAAGCACACAGAGAGATGATAGGCTCTTTTGTGAGAGAGAGAGAGGGATAATAGGCCACTCTGAGAGAGAGAGAGGGGGGTTGAGAGATTCTAGGTTCCTTAGAGAGTAAGAGAGATATACAGAGACAGAGAGATGCTAGGCTCCTTTGAGAGAGATGCTAGGCTCATTACAGAGAGAGACAGCGGGACAGTGAAGAGAGAGTATCTAGACTGATTTGAGAGAGAGAGAGAAAAGCTTGGCTTATTTTAGAGAGAGAGACAGACAGAGATGCTATGCAACTCTTAGAGAGAGATTCTAGACTACTGTGAGAAAGAGAGAGAGATGCTAGACACCTTTGAGAGAAAGAGATAGATGCTAGGATCATTTGAGAAAGAGAGAGAGATACTAGACTCATTTGAGAGAGAGAGAGGGAGATACATGCTAGACAACTTAGAGAGAGAGATAGACAGAGAGACACTGAGAGATGATAGGCCCCTTTGTGAGAAGGAGAGATAGAAAGACAGGGAGTTGCTAGGCTCCTTTGGGAGAGACAGAGAGAGAGATGATTGGCTTCTTTGAGAGAGAGAGGGAGAGATATTCTAGGCTACTTTGAGAGAAAGAGAGATATACAGTAACAGAGATATGCTAGGCTCCTTCGAGTGAGAGAGACATGCTCGGCTCCTTTGAATGAGAGAGATAAAGGGATACATGCAAGGCTCCGTTGAGAGACACAGAGAGAGAGTGAGGGATGCTAGGCTCCTTGGAGAGAAAGAGAGAAAAAAGACGGAGATTCTAGTCTCCTTTGAGAAAAAGAGAGATAGTTAGACAGAGAGATGGTAAGCTCTTTTGAAAGAGAGAGAGTGTGATGCTAGACTTCTTACTGAGAGTGAGAAAGAGAGAGATGCTAGAATCCTTTGAGAGAGAGAGAGAGAGATGCTAGTCTCCTTTGAAAGAGAGCGAGTGTGATGTTAGGTACCTTATCGAGATGGAGAAAGATAGAGATCCTAGAAACCCTTTAGAGAGAGAGAGAAAGGGATGCTAGTACACTTTGACGGGGAGGGAGGGAGAGGGAGAGACGATTTACTCCTTGGAGAGAGAAAGAGTGAGAAGGTTGACACTGTTGAGAGCGAGAGAGAGAGAGGGAGAGAAATGCTAAGCTGCTTCGAGACAAAGAGAGAGGGAGAGATAGAGATATGCTAGGCTACTTTGAGAGAGAGGGAGGGAGAGATATGCTAGGCTCCTTAGAGAGAGAAAGCGGGATAGATTTGCTAGGCTTCTTTGAGAGAGAGAGAGAGAGCCCGGGAGAGACAGAGAGAGAGATGCTAGGCTCCTTTTAGAGAAAGAAAGATATAGAGAGACAGAGAGACTCCAGGCTACTTTGATAGAGAGAGTGATGCTAGACTCCTTTGAAAGAGAGACAGAGAGAGATACATGCTAGGTTCCGTTGCGAGAGAGAGAGACAGACAGAGAGAGATGAAAGACTCGTTAGAGAGAGGGAGAGAGAGTGAGGGATGCTCGGCGCTTTTGAGAGAAAGAGGGAGATAGAAAGACAGGGAGATTGTAGGCTCCTTTGAGAGAGAGAGAGAGAGAGAGGGAGAGAGATGCAAATCTTCTTGAGAGAGAGGAAGAGAGAGAGATGCTTGGCTCCATTGTGAGAGAGAGATGCTGAGCTCCTTTGAGAGACAGAGAGAGAGATGCTACTCTACGTTGAGAGTGAGAGACATAGGGATGCTAGACTCCTTTCAGAGAGAGAGATTTATATATGCAAGGATTCTTTGAGAGAGGCAGAGTGAGGGAGAGTGATTCTAGTCTCCTTTGAGAGAAAGAGAGAAAGGTAGAAAGAGAGATGGTGGGCAGATTTGAAAGAGAAAGAGTGTGATGCAAGGTCTCTTACGGAGACAGAGAAAGTGAGATGCTAATATCCTTTGATATATATATATATATATATATATATATGTATATATACTATACTTCTTTGAGAGAGACAGAGAGAGAGGGAGAGAGATGCTATTCTACTTTAAGAGAGAGAGAGAGAGAGGGCTGGTAGGCTCCTTTGAGATAGAGATAGAGAGAGATGGTAGGCTTCTTTGAGAGAGAGAGTGAGAGAGAGAGTGTCTAGTCTGCTTTGGGAGGAAGAGAGAAATGTAGACGGATAGATATTAGGCTCCTTTGAAAGACAGACAGTGTGATGCTAGGCTTCTTAGGGAGAGAGAGAAAGAGAGCGATGCTAGAATCCTTTGAGAGAGAGAGAGAGATGCTAGGCTTCTTTGAGAGAGAGAGAGTCAGAGTGAGACAGAGAGATAGAGATTCTAAGTTCCTTTGAGAGAGTGAGAGCAATACACGCTGGCTCCTTGAGAGAGAGATAAACAGAGAGACAGAGAGAGAGGGAGAGAGAAGATAGGCTCCTTAGAGAGAGAGAGAGGTTGAGGGATGCTAGGCTCCTTTGAGAGAAATAGAGAGAGATAGAAAGACTGAGATTCTAGTCTATTTGAGAGAAAGAGGGAGAGATAGAGAGATGTTATGCTCCTTTGAAAGAGGGAGAGTGTGGTGCTAGGCTTCTTAGGGAGAGAGAGAATTTGAGAGATGCTAGAATCTTAGAGAGAGAGAGAGAGAGAGAGAGAGATGCTAGGCTTCTCTGAGAGAGAGACAGAGTGAGACAGAGAGATAGAGATTCTGGGTTCCTTTGAGAGAGAGGGAGCAATACATGCTGGCTCTTTGAGAGAGAGATAAACAGAGAGAGACAGAGAGGATATAGGCTCCTTTGAGAGAGACATGCTAGGATTCTTAGAGAGAATTAAGTAAAGAGAAAAAGTATGCAATTATACTGACTTTTATAATTACCTATAGAAGTACATTTACCAGTGTTTTCTGTTTGTTTGGATTCAGATAGCTGTCTCATTTAATTTAATTTTTCAGTCTGAAGAAATTCCTGTAGCATTTATATTCCTTGTGTAGGTGTAATTCACATGTCATACAATTCATCCCCTTAAAATACACAATAGAGTGGTGGCTGGTATATTCGCAGAGCTGTGCCACCATTGCTACCATCAATTTTCAGATATTTTCATTATGACACAAGGGAGAACTGTCCCTAGCCGTAGGTAATCACGAATCTACTTTCTGTCCTGTAGGCTCGGCTCTTCTGGACATTTCCTATAAGTGAGAATCATACAATGTGTGAATCTTTGTGTTTTCCTCCAGTTAGCATGAAAACTTAGGGTTTCACCCATGTTGTGTGTATCAGAACTTCATATTTCTCATGGCTGAATAATTCTCTCCCTTTAATGTTCCTTGTAAGACATGTCAGCTAGCAACAAGTTTCCTCAGTTTTTATTTACCTAAGGATGTCTTTTTTCACCTTCATCTGTGAAAGGTAATTTGCTGGATATAAGATTCTTGTTTGAGTTTTTACTTCCAGCAATGAGAACATGTTGTCCCCACTGCCTTCCAACTGCTATCATGTCTGATGAGAAGTCAGCTGTTAAGCTTACTGGAGTGTACATGTATATCACTTTATTTTTCTCTTTTTGCCTATAAGATCTTTATCTTTGGTTTTCAGTATTTTGCCTATGATGTGCCCAGATGGAGTGCTCTTTGTGTGTATGCTACTTGGAATTTATAGAGTTTCTTGGATGTATGTATTGCTTTTTGGTCACATTTTGGGAATTTTCTGCCATTAAATACTTTAAATATTTTTCTGTTCCTTTCTCCAATCCTGCTTGTATTCGCAATGCACGTGTGGCTGCACTTATTGATGCCCCACATTTCTCTGTGGCTCTTCGTTTTGCTTCACTCATTAATTTTTCTCTCTGTTCTGCAAAATCCATAGTCTCCATGGATCTCGCTTTAAGTTGGCTGCTGGTTACTTCTGCCAGCTCAAATCTACATTTTGGTTATGGTTCTTAACTCCAAGATTTCCATTTTTTTCTAAAAAAATACAATTTCTACCTCTCAATAGTATTCTCTCTTTGATGAGATTTTTTCACTGTACCTTCCTTTAGCTCTTTACGTATGAGAGCTGTGAGGAAAGGTACCCACTTTGTCCCTGCCTGCACCTCCCAGGAGTAGAGCACTCCAAGTAGAGCTTCTGATACACAGTGCATGGGTTTGGTAGGTAAGGTTACAAGTCATGCCTCAGATGCCACAAACTCACTATTCTTACCGACAAATACTCAGTTGTCCTGAATGAATATTTCTTAAAATGCTGTATACCTTTAGGATAACTTCTAGAGACTATAACGGCCTTAAAAATAATTTTTACCTATTACTTTGTTGATTTACAATTTGTCTTTCTAGAAGTCCCAGTCCTCTTCCACATGATTTTTAAACAATATTTGTTGTGGCTAGAAGAGTTAACATAAGACCTACCGTCTACCAGATGTTTTTTTTAGTGTTTAATGTAGTATTGTTGGCAGTGCCGTACAGCAGATCTCCAGAGTTTATTCATCTTCCTTAACTGAGACTTTACACTCCTTGTTTAGTAAATCCGCAATTCCCATGACCCTAACCCTGGCCAACACCATTCCACCATTTGGTTATATGAATTTGACTACTTTAGATACTACATGTTAAGTGTATTCATGCAGTATTTCTCTTTCTGTGACTGGCTTGTTTCATTTAATGTTCTCAAGGGTTTCATCCATGTTGTTGCATATTGCAAAATTTCCTTTTCTCAAGGATAAATTGGATTCCATTGTATGTATAAACCACATATTCTTTCCCCATTCATATGTCGATGGGCATCTTGGTTGTTACCACCTCTTAGCTATTCAGAATCACGTTGCAGTGAACAATGGAGTGCAGGTGTCTCGTTGAGATTCCGATTTTAGTCCTTTTGGGTCAATAACCACAAGTGTGGTTGCTGGATCATACGGTAGTTCTGCTGTTAGTGTTCTGAGGGAGCTCCCGTCCTTGCAAGCTTGGAAACCCTGCTTTCAGCTGCTCTACAAAAGCAGGTAAAAGGGGATCCTGCATCACTTCCAGTCAGTGTTCTTGATGCTTTCTGTTGTGCTTTTTCTAGTTCAACTGGATGACTCTTCTGGCAGCTATGTTATCAAGGATGACACCAAGCCCCACATTCGAATGTGAGTTTGAACAGACTTAGAACCTGGACGTCCAACCAAAGTGTGGATATTTTTACCCTCCTTGTGTTCCCCCATAGCTCCTTCCTCACAGGGGCTTTAGCTCCACTCTGGGGAGAACTGGTAGATTTCTCTGGGTGTATGTGGGAAGCTTTTCCAATATTCCTTCTATGTGGACATCCCATAGATGGTCCCATGGGGACATATTCCCAGGAACCTGGGATAATAGGTAAAGTGAGAGAGATAGAAATACAGGGAGATTATAGTCTCCTTTGAGAGAAAGAGAGAGAGAGAGATGTTAGGCTCCTTTGAAAGAGGGAGAGTGTGAGTCTAGGCTTCGTAGGGAGAGAGATAAAGGGTGAGATGCTAGAATCCTTGGACAGAGAGAGAGATATGCTAGGCTTCTTTGAGAGAGAGAGGGGGGAGAGAGATGCTGGTCTACTTTGAGAGAGAGAGGGGTTAATGGTTGGCTCCTTTGAGAGAGAGAGTGAGAGAGAGAGAGAATCTAGGCTCCTTTGAAAAAAGAGAGATATACAGAGACAGAGAGATGCTATGCTTCGAGAGAGAGAGGGATGCTAGTCTCTTTTGAAAGAGAGAGAGAGTTACATGCTAGTCTCCTTTCACAGAGAGAGAAACAGAGAGAGATGCACAGAGAGAGATGATAGGCTCTTTTGTGAGAGAGAGAGAGGGATAATAGGCCACTCTGAGAGAGAGAGAGGGGGGTTGAGAGATTCTAGGTTCCTTAGAGAGTAAGAGAGATATACAGAGACAGAGAGATGCTAGGCTCCTTTGAGAGAGATGCTAGGCTCATTACAGAGAGAGACAGCGGGACAGTGAAGAGAGAGTATCTAGACTAATTTGAGAGAGAGAGAGAAAAGCTTGGCTTATTATAGAGAGAGAGACAGACAGAGATGCTATGCAACTCTTAGAGAGAGATTCTAGACTACTGTGAGAAAGAGAGAGAGATGCTAGACACCTTTGAGAGAAAGAGATAGATGCTAGGATCATTTGAGAAAGAGAGAGAGATACTAGACTCATTTGAGAGAGAGAGAGGGAGATACATGCTAGACAACTTAGAGAGAGAGATAGACAGAGAGACACTGAGAGATGATAGGCCCCTTTGTGAGAAGGAGAGATAGAAAGACAGGGAGTTGCTAGGCTCCTTTGGGAGAGACAGAGAGAGAGATGATTGGCTTCTTTGAGAGAGAGAGGGAGAGATATTCTAGGCTACTTTGAGAGAAAGAGAGATATACAGTAACAGAGATATGCTAGGCTCCTTCGAGTGAGAGAGACATGCTCGGCTCCTTTGAATGAGAGAGATAAAGGGATACATGCAAGGCTCCGTTGAGAGACACAGAGAGAGAGTGAGGGATGCTAGGCTCCTTGGAGAGAAAGAGAGAAAAAAGACGGAGATTCTAGTCTCCTTTGAGAAAAAGAGAGATAGTTAGACAGAGAGATGGTAAGCTCTTATGAAAGAGAGAGAGTGTGATGCTAGACTTCTTACTGAGAGTGAGAAAGAGAGAGATGCTAGAATCCTTTGAGAGGGAGAGAGAGAGATGCTAGTCTCCTTTGAAAGAGAGCGAGTGTGATGGTAGGTATCTTATCGAGATGGAGAAAGATAGAGATCCTAGAATCCCTTTAGAGAGAGAGAGAAAGGGATGCTAGTACACTTTGACGGGGAGGGAGGGAGAGGGAGAGACGATTTACTCCTTGGAGAGAGAAAGAGTGAGAAGGTTGACACTGTTGAGAGCGAGAGAGAGAGAGGGAGAGAAATGCTAAGCTGCTTCGAGACAAAGAGAGAGGGAGAGATAGAGATATGCTAGGCTACTTTGAGAGAGAGGGAGGGAGAGATATGCTAGGCTCCTTAGAGAGAGAAAGCGGGATAGATTTGCTAGGCTTCTTTGAGAGAGAGAGAGAGAGCCCGGGAGAGACAGAGAGAGAGATGCTAGGCTCCTTTTAGAGAAAGAAAGATATAGAGAGACAGAGAGACTCCAGGCTACTTTGATAGAGAGAGTGATGCTAGACTCCTTTGAAAGAGAGACAGAGAGAGATACATGCTAGGTTCCGTTGCGAGAGAGAGAGACAGACAGAGAGAGATGAAAGACTCATTAGAGAGAGGGAGAGAGAGTGAGGGATGCTCGGCGCTTTTGAGAGAAAGAGGGAGATAGAAAGACAGGGAGATTGTAGGCTCCTTTGAGAGAGAGAGAGAGAGAGAGAGAGATAGAGAGAGAGAGAGAGAGAGAGAGATGCAAATCTTCTTGAGAGAGAGGAAGAGAGAGAGGTGCTTGGCTAAATTGGGAGAGAGAGATGCTGAGCTCCTTTGAGAGACAGAGAGAGAGAGATGCTACTCTACTTTGAGAGTGAGAGACATAGGGATGCTAGACTCCTTTCAGAGAGAGAGAGTTATATATGCAAGGATTCTTTGAGAGAGGCAGAGTGAGGGAGAGTGATTCTAGTCTCCTTTGAGAGAAAGAGAGAAAGGTAGAAAGAGAGATGCTGGGCATATTTGAAAGAGAAAGAGTGTGATGCAAGGTCTCTTACGGAGACAGAGAAAGTGAGATGCTAATATCCTTTGATATATATATATATATATATATATATATATATATATATATATATATATATATATATATATATATATATATATGTATATATACTATACTTCTTTGAGAGAGACAGAGAGAGAGGGAGAGAGATGCTATTCTACTTTAAGAGAGAGAGAGAGAGAGGGCTGGTAGGCTCCCTTGAGATAGAGAGAGAGAGAAATGGTAGTCTTCTTTGAGAGAGAGAGTGAGAGAGAGAGTGTCTAGTCTGCTTTGGGAGGAAGAGAGAAATGTAGACGGATAGATATTAGGCTCCTTTGAAAGACAGACAGTGTGATGCTAGGCTTCTTAGGGAGAGAGAGAAAGAGAGCGATGCTAGAATCCTTTGAGAGAGTGAGAGAGATGCTAGGCTTCTTTGAGAGAGAGAGAGTCAGAGTGAGACAGAGAGATAGAGATTCTAAGTTCCTTTGAGAGAGTGAGAGCAATACACGCTGGCTCCTTGAGAGAGAGATAAACAGAGAGACAGAGAGAGATGGAGAGAGAAGATAGGCTCCTTAGAGAGAGAGAGAAGTTGAGGGATGCTAGGCTCCTTTGAGAGAAATAGAGAGAGATAGAAAGACTGAGATTCTAGTCTATTTGAGAGAAAGAGGGAGAGATAGAGAGATGTTATGCTCCTTTGAAAGAGGGAGAGTGTGGTGCTAGGCTTCTTAGGGAGAGAGAGAATTTGAGAGATGCTAGAATCTTAGAGAGAGAGAGAGAGAGAGAGAGAGAGAGAGAGAGAGAGATGCTAGGCTTCTCTGAGAGAGAGACAGAGTGAGACAGAGAGATAGAGATTCTGGGTTCCTTTGAGAGAGAGAGAGCAATACATGCTGGCTCCTTGAGAGAGAAATAAACAGAGAGAGACAGAGAGGATATAGGCTCCTTTGAGTGAGACATGCTAGGATTCTTTGAGAGAATTATGTAAAGAGAAAAAGTATGCAATTATACTGACTTTTATAATTACCTATAGAAGTACATTTACCAGTGTTTTCTGTTTGTTTGGATTCAGATAGCTGTCTCATTTAATTTAATTATTCAGTCTGAAGAAATTCCTGTAGCATTTATATTCCTTGTGTAGGTGTAATTCACATGTCATACAATTCATCCCCTTAAAATACACAATAGAGTGGTGGCTGGTATATTCGCAGAGCTGTGCCACCATTGCTACCATCAATTTTCAGATATTTTCATTATGACACAAGGGAGAACTGTCCCTAGCCGTAGGTAATCACGAATCTACTTTCTGTCCTGTAGGCCCGGCTCTTCTGGACATTTCCTATAAGTGAGAATCATACAATGTGTGAATCTTTGTGTTTTCCTCCAGTTAGCATGAAAAATTAGGGTTTCACCCATGTTGTGTGTATCAGAACTTCATATTTCTCATGGCTGAATAATTCTCTCCCTTTAATGTTCCTTGTAAGACATGTCAGCTAGCAACAAGTTTCCTCAGTTTTTATTTACCTAAGGATGTCTTTTTTCACCTTCATCTGTGAAAGGTAATTTGCTGGATATAAGATTCTTGTTTGAGTTTTTACTTCCAGCAATGAGAACATGTTGTCCCCACTGCCTTCCAACTGCTATCATGTCTGATGAGAAGTCAGCTGTTAAGCTTACTGGAGTGTACATGTATATCACTTTATTTTTCTCTTTTTGCCTATAAGATCTTTATCTTTGGCTTTCGGTATTTTGCCTATGATGTGCCCAGATGGAGTGCTCTTTGTGTGTATGCTACTTGGAATTTATAGAGTTTCTTGGATGTATGTATTGCTTTTTGGTCACATTTTGGGAATTTTCTGCCATTAAATACTTTAAATATTTTTCTGTTCCTTTCTCCAATCCTGCTTGTATTCGCAATGCACGTGTGGCTGCACTTATTGATGCCCCACATTTCTCTGTGGCTCTTCGTTCTGCTTCACTCATTAATTTTTCTCTCTGTTCTGCAAAATCCATAGTCTCCATGGATCTCGCTTTAAGTTGGCTGCTGGTTACTTCTGCCAGCTCAAATCTACATTTTGGTTATGGTTCTTAACTCCAAGATTTCCATTTGGTTCTAAAAAAATACAATTTCTACCTCTCAATAGTATTCTCTCTTTGATGAGCTTTTTTCACTGTACCTTCCTTTAGCTCTTTACGTATGAGAGCTGTGAGGAAAGGTACCCACTTTGTCCCTGCCTGCACCTCCCAGGAGTAGAGCACTCCAAGTAGAGCTTCTGATACACAGTGCATGGGTTTGGTAGGTAAGGTTACAAGTCATGCCTCAGATGCCACAAACTCACTATTCTTACCGACAAATACTCAGTTGTCCTGAATGAATATTTCTTAAAATGCTGTATACCTTTAGGATAACTTCTAGAGACTATAACGGCCTTAAAAATAATTTTTACCTATTACTTTGTTGATTTACAATTTGTCTTTCTAGAAGTCCCAGTCCTCTTCCACATGATTTTTAAACAATATTTGTTGTGGCTAGAAGAGTTAACATAAGACCTACCGTCTACCAGATGTTTTTTTTAGTGTTTAATGTAGTATTGTTGGCAGTGCCGTACAGCAGATCTCCAGAGTTTATTCATCTTCCTTAACTGAGACTTTACACTCCTTGTTTAGTAAATCCGCAATTCCCATGACCCTAACCCTGGCCAACACCATTCCACCATTTGGTTATATGAATTTGACTACTTTAGATACTACATGTTAAGTGTATTCATGCAGTATTTCTCTTTCTGTGACTGGCTTGTTTCATTTAATGTTCTCAAGGGTTTCATCCATGTTGTTGCATATTGCAAAATTTCCTTTTCTCAAGGATAAATTGGATTCCATTGTATGTATAAACCACATATTCTTTCCCCATTCATATGTCGATGGGCATCTTGGTTGTTACCACCTCTTAGCTATTCAGAATCACGTTGCAGTGAACAATGGAGTGCAGGTGTCTCGTTGAGATTCCGATTTTAGTCCTTTTGGGTCAATAACCACAAGTGTGGTTGCTGGATCATACGGTAGTTCTGCTGTTAGTGTTCTGAGGGAGCTCCCGTCCTTGCAAGCTTGGAAACCCTGCTTTCAGCTGCTCTACAAAAGCAGGTAAAAGGGGATCCTGCATCACTTCCAGTCAGTGTTCTTGATGCTTTCTGTTGTGCGTTTTCTAGTTCAACTGGATGACTCTTCTGGCAGCTATGTTATCAAGGATGACACCAAGCCCCACATTCGAATGTGAGTTTGAACAGACTTAGAACCTGGGCGTCCAACCAAAGTGTGGATATTTTTACCCTCCTTGTGTTCCCCCATAGCTCCTTCCTCACAGGGGCTTTAGCTCCACTCTGGGGAGAACTGGTAGATTTCTCTGGGTGTATGTGGGAAGCTTTTCCAATATTCCTTCTATGTGGACATCCCATAGATGGTCCCATGGGGACATATTCCCAGGAACCTGGGATAATAGGTAAAGTGAGAGAGATAGAAATACAGGGAGATTATAGTCTCCTTTGAGAGAAAGAGAGAGAGAGAGATGTTAGGCTCCTTTGAAAGAGGGAGAGTGTGAGTCTAGGCTTCGTAGGGAGAGAGATAAAGGGTGAGATGCTAGAATCCTTGGACAGAGAGAGAGATATGCTAGGCTTCTTTGAGAGAGAGAGGGGGGAGAGAGATGCTGGTCTACTTTGAGAGAGAGAGGGGTTAATGGTTGGCTCCTTTGAGAGAGAGAGTGAGAGAGAGAGAGAATCTAGGCTCCTTTGAAAAAAGAGAGATATACAGAGACAGAGAGATGCTATGCTTCGAGAGAGAGAGGGATGCTAGTCTCTTTTGAAAGAGAGAGAGAGTTACATGCTAGTCTCCTTTCACAGAGAGAGAAACAGAGAGAGATGCACAGAGAGAGATGATAGGCTCTTTTGTGAGAGAGAGAGAGGGATAATAGGCCACTCTGAGAGAGAGAGAGGGGGGTTGAGAGATTCTAGGTTCCTTAGAGAGTAAGAGAGATATACAGAGACAGAGAGATGCTAGGCTCCTTTGAGAGAGATGCTAGGCTCATTACAGAGAGAGACAGCTGGACAGTGAAGAGAGAGTATCTAGACTAATTTGAGAGAGAGAGAGAAAAGCTTGGCTTATTATAGAGAGAGAGACAGACAGAGATGCTATGCAACTCTTAGAGAGAGATTCTAGACTACTGTGAGAAAGAGAGAGAGATGCTAGACACCTTTGAGAGAAAGAGATAGATGCTAGGATCATTTGAGAAAGAGAGAGAGATACTAGACTCATTTGAGAGAGAGAGAGGGAGATACATGCTAGACAACTTAGAGAGAGAGATAGACAGAGAGACACTGAGAGATGATAGGCCCCTTTGTGAGAAGGAGAGATAGAAAGACAGGGAGTTGCTAGGCTCCTTTGGGAGAGACAGAGAGAGAGATGATTGGCTTCTTTGAGAGAGAGAGGGAGAGATATTCTAGGCTACTTTGAGAGAAAGAGAGATATACAGTAACAGAGATATGCTAGGCTCCTTCGAGTGAGAGAGGCATGCTCGGCTCCTTTGAATGAGAGAGATAAAGGGATACATGCAAGGCTCCGTTGAGAGACACAGAGAGAGAGTGAGGGATGCTAGGCTCCTTGGAGAGAAAGAGAGAAAAAAGATGGAGATTCTAGTCTCCTTTGAGAAAAAGAGAGATAGTTAGACAGAGAGATGGTAAGCTCTTTTGAAAGAGAGAGAGTGTGATGCTAGACTTCTTACTTAGAGTGAGAAAGAGAGAGATGCTAGAATCCTTTGAGAGAGAGAGAGAGAGATGCTAGTCTCCTTTGAAAGAGAGCGAGTGTGATGGTAGGTATCTTATCGAGATGGAGAAAGATAGAGATCCTAGAATCCCTTTAGAGAGAGAGAGAAAGGGATGCTAGTACACTTTGACGGGGAGGGAGGGAGAGGGAGAGACGATTTACTCCTTGGAGAGAGAAAGAGTGAGAAGGTTGACACTGTTGAGAGCGAGAGAGAGAGAGGGAGAGAAATGCTAAGCTGCTTCGAGACAAAGAGAGAGGGAGAGATAGAGATATGCTAGGCTACTTTGAGAGAGAGGGAGGGAGAGATATGCTAGGCTCCTTAGAGAGAGAAAGCGGGATAGATTTGCTAGGCTTCTTTGAGAGAGAGAGAGAGAGCCCGGGAGAGACAGAGAGAGAGATGCTAGGCTCCTTTTAGAGAAAGAAAGATATAGAGAGACAGAGAGACTCCAGGCTACTTTGATAGAGAGAGTGATGCTAGACTCCTTTGAAAGAGAGACAGAGAGAGATACATGCTAGGTTCCGTTGCGAGAGAGAGAGACAGACAGAGAGAGATGAAAGACTCATTAGAGAGAGGGAGAGAGAGTGAGGGATGCTCGGCGCTTTTGAGAGAAAGAGGGAGATAGAAAGACAGGGAGATTGTAGGCTCCTTTGAGAGAGAGAGAGAGAGAGAGAGAGAGAGAGAGATGCAAATCTTCTTGAGAGAGAGGAAGAGAGAGAGATGCTTGGCTAAATTGGGAGAGAGAGATGCTGAGCTCCTTTGAGAGACAGAGAGAGAGAGATGCTACTCTACTTTGAGAGTGAGAGACATAGGGATGCTAGACTCCTTTCAGAGAGAGAGAGTTATATATGCAAGGATTCTTTGAGAGAGGCAGAGTGAGGGAGAGTGATTCTAGTCTCCTTTGAGAGAAAGAGAGAAATGCAGAAAGAGAGATGCTGGGCAGATTTGAAAGAGAAAGAGTGTGATGCAAGGTCACTTTCGGAGACAGAGAAAGTGAGATGCTAATATCCTTTGAGATATATATATATATATATGTATATATACTATACTTCTTTGAGAGAGACAGAGAGAGAGGGAGAGAGATGCTATTCTACTTTAAGAGAGAGAGAGAGAGAGGGCTGGTAGGCTCCTTTGAGATAGAGATAGAGAGAGATGGTAGGCTTCTTTGAGAGAGAGAGTGAGAGAGAGAGTGTCTAGTCTGCTTTTTGAGGAAGAGAGAAATGTAGACGGATAGATATTAGGCTCCTTTGAAAGACAGACAGTGTGATGCTAGGCTTCTTAGGGAGAGAGAGAAAGAGAGCGATGCTAGAATCCTTTGAGAGAGAGAGAGAGATGCTAGGCTTCTTTGAGAGAGAGAGAGTCAGAGTGAGACAGAGAGATAGAGATTCTAAGTTCCTTTGAGAGAGTGAGAGCAATACACGCTGGCTCCTTGAGAGAGAGATAAACAGAGAGACAGAGAGAGATGGAGAGAGAAGATAGGCTCCTTAGAGAGAGAGAGAGGTTGAGGGATGCTAGGCTCCTTTGAGAGAAATAGAGAGAGATAGAAAGACTGAGATTCTAGTCTATTTGAGAGAAAGAGGGAGAGATAGAGAGATGTTATGCTCCTTTGAAAGAGGGAGAGTGTGGTGCTAGGCTTCTTAGGGAGAGAGAGAATTTGAGAGATGCTAGAATCTTAGAGAGAGAGAGAGAGAGAGAGAGAGAGAGAGATGCTAGGCTTCTCTGAGAGAGAGACAGAGTGAGACAGAGAGATAGAGATTCTGGGTTCCTTTGAGAGAGAGAGAGCAATACATGCTGGCTCTTTGAGAGAGAGATAAACAGAGAGAGACAGAGAGGATATAGGCTCCTTTGAGAGAGACATGCTAGGATTCTTTGAGAGAATTAAGTAAAGAGAAAAAGTATGCAATTATACTGACTTTTATAATTACCTATAGAAGTACATTTCCCAGTGTTTTCTGTTTGTTTGGATTCAGATAGCTGTCTCATTTAATTTAATTATTCAGTCTGAAGAAATTCCTGTAGCATTTATATTCCTTGTGTAGGTGTAATTCACATGTCATACAATTCATCCCCTTAAAATACACAATAGAGTGGTGGCTGGTATATTCGCAGAGCTGTGCCACCATTGCTACCATCAATTTTCAGATATTTTCATTATGACACAAGGGAGAACTGTCCCTAGCCGTAGGTAATCACGAATCTACTTTCTGTCCTGTAGGCCCGGCTCTTCTGGACATTTCCTATAAGTGAGAATCATACAATGTGTGAATCTTTGTGTTTTCCTCCAGTTAGCATGAAAACTTAGGGTTTCACCCATGTTGTGTGTATCAGAACTTCATATTTCTCATGGCTGAATAATTCTCTCCCTTTAATGTTCCTTGTAAGACATGTCAGCTAGCAACAAGTTTCCTCAGTTTTTATTTACCTAAGGATGTCTTTTTTCACCTTCATCTGTGAAAGGTAATTTGCTGGATATAAGATTCTTGTTTGAGTTTTTACTTCCAGCAATGAGAACATGTTGTCCCCACTGCCTTCCAACTGCTATCATGTCTGATGAGAAGTCAGCTGTTAAGCTTACTGGAGTGTACATGTATATCACTTTATTTTTCTCTTTTTGCCTATAAGATCTTTATCTTTGGCTTTCGGTATTTTGCCTATGATGTGCCCAGATGGAGTGCTCTTTGTGTGTATGCTACTTGGAATTTATAGAGTTTCTTGGATGTATGTATTGCTTTTTGGTCACATTTTGGGAATTTTCTGCCATTAAATACTTTAAATATTTTTCTGTTCCTTTCTCCAATCCTGCTTGTATTCGCAATGCACGTGTGGCTGCACTTATTGATGCCCCACATTTCTCTGTGGCTCTTCGTTCTGCTTCACTCATTAAATTTTCTCTCTGTTCTGCAAAATCCATAGTCTCCATGGATCTCGCTTTAAGTTGGCTGCTGGTTACTTCTGCCAGCTCAAATCTACATTTTGGTTATGGTTCTTAACTCCAAGATTTCCATTTGGTTCTAAAAAAATACAATTTCTACCTCTCAATAGTATTCTCTCTTTGATGAGCTTTTTTCACTGTACCTTCCTTTAGCTCTTTACGTATGAGAGCTGTGAGGAAAGTTACCCACTTTGTCCCTGCCTGCACCTCCCAGGAGTAGAGCACTCCAAGTAGAGCTTCTGATACACAGTGCATGGGTTTGGTAGGTAAGGTTACAAGTCATGCCTCAGATGCCACAAACTCACTATTCTTACCGACAAATACTCAGTTGTCCTGAATGAATATTTCTTAAAATGCTGTATACCTTTAGGATAACTTCTAGAGACTATAACGGCCTTAAAAATAATTTTTACCTATTACTTTGTTGATTTACAATTTGTCTTTCTAGAAGTCCCAGTCCTCTTCCACATGATTTTTAAACAATATTTGTTGTGGCTAGAAGAGTTAACATAAGACCTACCGTCTACCAGATGTTTTTTTTAGTGTTTAATGTAGTATTGTTGGCAGTGCCGTACAGCAGATCTCCAGAGTTTATTCATCTTCCTTAACTGAGACTTTACACTCCTTGTTTAGTAAATCCGCAATTCCCATGACCCTAACCCTGGCCAACACCATTCCACCATTTGGTTATATGAATTTGACTACTTTAGATACTACATGTTAAGTGTATTCATGCAGTATTTCTCTTTCTGTGACTGGCTTGTTTCATTTAATGTTCTCAAGGGTTTCATCCATGTTGTTGCATATTGCAAAATTTCCTTTTCTCAAGGATAAATTGGATTCCATTGTATGTATAAACCACATATTCTTTCCCCATTCATATGTCGATGGGCATCTTGGTTGTTACCACCTCTTAGCTATTCAGAATCACGTTGCAGTGAACAATGGAGTGCAGGTGTCTCGTTGAGATTCCGATTTTAGTCCTTTTGGGTCAATAACCACAAGTGTGGTTGCTGGATCATACGGTAGTTCTGCTGTTAGTGTTCTGAGGGAGCTCCCGTCCTTGCAAGCTTGGAAACCCTGCTTTCAGCTGCTCTACAAAAGCAGGTAAAAGGGGATCCTGCATCACTTCCAGTCAGTGTTCTTGATGCTTTCTGTTGTGCGTTTTCTAGTTCAACTGGATGACTCTTCTGGCAGCTATGTTATCAAGGATGACACCAAGCCCCACATTCGAATGTGAGTTTGAACAGACTTAGAACCTGGGCGTCCAACCAAAGTGTGGATATTTTTACCCTCCTTGTGTTCCCCCATAGCTCCTTCCTCACAGGGGCTTTAGCTCCACTCTGGGGAGAACTGGTAGATTTCTCTGGGTGTATGTGGGAAGCTTTTCCAATATTCCTTCTATGTGGACATCCCATAGATGGTCCCATGGGGACATATTCCCAGGAACCTGGGATAATAGGTAAAGTGAGAGAGATAGAAATACAGGGAGATTATAGTCTCCTTTGAGAGAAAGAGAGAGAGAGAGATGTTAGGCTCCTTTGAAAGAGGGAGAGTGTGAGTCTAGGCTTCGTAGGGAGAGAGATAAAGGGTGAGATGCTAGAATCCTTGGACAGAGAGAGAGATATGCTAGGCTTCTTTGAGAGAGAGAGGGGGGAGAGAGATGCTGGTCTACTTTGAGAGAGAGAGGGGGTAATGGTTGGCTCCTTTGAGAGAGAGAGTGAGAGAGAGAGAGAATCTAGGCTCCTTTGAAAAAAGAGAGATATAGAGAGACAGAGAGATGCTATGCTTCGAGAGAGAGAGGGATGCTAGTCTCTTTTGAAAGAGAGAGAGAGTTACATGCTAGTCTCCTTTCACAGAGAGAGAAACAGAGAGAGATGCACAGAGAGAGATGATAGGCTCTTTTGTGAGAGAGAGAGAGGGATAATAGGCCACTCTGAGAGAGAGAGAGGGGGGTTGAGAGATTCTAGGTTCCTTAGAGAGTAAGAGAGATATACAGAGACAGAGAGATGCTAGGCTCCTTTGAGAGAGATGCTAGGCTCATTACAGAGAGAGACAGCGGGACAGTGAAGAGAGAGTATCTAGACTAATTTGAGAGAGAGAGAGAAAAGCTTGGCTTATTAGAGAGAGAGAGACAGACAGAGATGCTATGCAACTCTTAGAGAGAGATTCTAGACTACTGTGAGAAAGAGAGAGAGATGCTAGACACCTTTGAGAGAAAGAGATAGATGCTAGGATCATTTGAGAAAGAGAGAGAGATACTAGACTCATTTGAGAGAGAGAGAGGGAGATACATGCTAGACAACTTAGAGAGAGAGATAGACAGAGAGACACTGAGAGATGATAGGCCCCTTTGTGAGAAGGAGAGATAGAAAGACAGGGAGTTGCTAGGCTCCTTTGGGAGAGACAGAGAGAGAGATGATTGGCTTCTTTGAGAGAGAGAGGGAGAGATATTCTAGGCTACTTTGAGAGAAAGAGAGATATACAGTAACAGAGATATGCTAGGCTCCTTCGAGTGAGAGAGGCATGCTCGGCTCCTTTGAATGAGAGAGATAAAGGGATACATGCAAGGCTCCGTTGAGAGACACAGAGAGAGAGTGAGGGATGCTAGGCTCCTTGGAGAGAAAGAGAGAAAAAAGATGGAGATTCTAGTCTCCTTTGAGAAAAAGAGAGATAGTTAGACAGAGAGATGGTAAGCTCTTTTGAAAGAGAGAGAGTGTGATGCTAGACTTCTTACTGAGAGTGAGAAAGAGAGAGATGCTAGAATCCTTTGAGAGAGAGAGAGAGATGCTAGTCTCCTTTGAAAGAGAGCGAGTGTGATGGTAGGTATCTTATCGAGATGGAGAAAGATAGAGATCCTAGAATCCCTTTAGAGAGAGTGAGAAAGGGATGCTAGTACACTTTGACGGGGAGGGATTGAGAGGGAGAGACGATTTACTCCTTGGAGAGAGAAAGAGTGAGAAGGTTGACACTGTTGAGAGCGAGAGAGAGAGAGGGAGAGAAATGCTAAGCTGCTTCGACACAAAGAGAGAGGGAGAGATAGAGATATGCTAGGCTACTTTGAGAGAGAGGGAGGGAGAGATATGCTAGGCTCCTTAGAGAGAGAAAGCGGGATAGATTTGCTAGGCTTCTTTGAGAGAGAGAGAGAGAGCCCGGGAGAGACAGAGACAGAGATGCTAGGCTCCTTTTAGAGAAAGAAAGATATAGAGAGACAGAGAGACTCCAGGCTACTTTGATAGAGAGAGTGATGCTAGACTCCTTTGAAAGAGAGACAGAGAGAGATACATGCTAGGTTCCGTTGCGAGAGAGAGAGACAGACAGAGAGAGATGAAAGACTCGTTAGAGAGAGGGAGAGAGAGTGAGGGATGCTCGGCGCTTTTGAGAGAAAGAGGGAGATAGAAAGACAGGGAGATTGTAGGCTCCTTTGAGAGAGAGAGAGAGAGAGAAAGAGAGAGAGAGAGAGAGAGAGAGAGATGCAAATCTTCTTGAGAGAGAGGAAGAGAGAGAGATGCTTGGCTAAATTGAGAGAGAGATGCTGAGCTCCTTTGAGAGACAGAGAGAGAGAGATGCTACTCTACTTTGAGAGTGAGAGACATAGGGATGCTAGACTCCTTTCAGAGAGAGAGAGTTATATATGCAAGGATTCTTTGAGAGAGGCAGAGTGAGGGAGAGTGATTCTAGTCTCCTTTGAGAGAAAGAGAGAAAGGTAGAAAGAGAGATGCTGGGCAGATTTGAAAGAGAAAGAGTGTGATGCAAGGTCACTTACGGAGACAGAGAAAGTGAGATGCTAATATCCTTTGATATATATATATATATATATATATATATATATATATATATATATATATATATATATATGTATATATACTATACTTCTTTGAGAGAGACAGAGAGAGAGGGAGAGAGATGCTATTCTACTTTAAGAGAGAGAGAGAGAGGGCTGGTAGGCTAATTTGAGATAGAGAGAGAGAGAGATGGTAGGCTTCTTTGAGAGAGAGAGTGAGAGAGAGAGTGTCTAGTCTGCTTTGGGAGGAAGAGAGAAATGTAGACGGATAGATATTAGGCTCCTTTGAAAGACAGACAGTGTGATGCTAGGCTTCCTAGGGAGAGAGAGAAAGAGAGCGATGCTAGAATCCTTTGAGAGAGAGAGATGCTAGGCTTCTTTGAGAGAGAGAGAGTCAGAGTGAGACAGAGAGATAGAGAATCTGGGTTCCTTTGAGAGAGAGAGAGCAATACATGCTGGCTCTTTGAGATAGAGATAAACAGAGAGAGACAGAGAGGATATAGGCTCCTTTGAGAGAGACATGCTAGGATTCTTTGAGAGAATTAAGTAAAGAGAAAAAGTATGCAATTATACTGACTTTTATAATTACCTATAGAAGTACATTTACCAGTGTTTTCTGTTTGTTTGGATTCAGATAGCTGTCTCATTTAATTTAATTATTCAGTCTGAAGAAATTCCTGTAGCATTTATATTCCTTGTGTAGGTGTAATTCACATGTCATACAATTCATCCCCTTAAAATACACAATAGAGTGGTGGCTGGTATATTCGCAGAGCTGTGCCACCATTGCTACCATCAATTTTCAGATATTTTCATTATGACACAAGGGAGAACTGTCCCTAGCCGTAGGTAATCACGAATCTACTTTCTGTCCTGTAGGCTCGGCTCTTCTGGACATTTCCTATAAGTGAGAATCATACAATGTGTGAATCTTTGTGTTTTCCTCCAGTTAGCATGAAAACTTAGGGTTTCACCCATGTTGTGTGTATCAGAACTTCATATTTCTCATGGCTGAATAATTCTCTCCCTTTAATGTTCCTTGTAAGACATGTCAGCTAGCAACAAGTTTCCTCAGTTTTTATTTACCTAAGGATGTCTTTTTTCACCTTCATCTGTGAAAGGTAATTTGCTGGATATAAGATTCTTGTTTGAGTTTTTACTTCCAGCAATGAGAACATGTTGTCCCCACTGCCTTCCAACTGCTATCATGTCTGATGAGAAGTCAGCTGTTAAGCTTACTGGAGTGTACATGTATATCACGTTATTTTTCTCTTTTTGCCTATAAGATCTTTATCTTTGGCTTTCGGTATTTTGCCTATGATGTGCCCAGATGGAGTGCTCTTTGTGTGTATGCTACTTGGAATTTATAGAGTTTCTTGGATGTATGTATTGCTTTTTGGTCACATTTTGGGAATTTTCTGCCATTAAATACTTTAAATATTTTTCTGTTCCTTTCTCCAATCCTGCTTGTATTCGCAATGCACGTGTGGCTGCACTTATTGATGCCCCACATTTCTCTGTGGCTCTTCGTTTTGCTTCACTCATTAATTTTTCTCTCTGTTCTGCAAAATCCATAGTCTCCATGGATCTCGCTTTAAGTTGGCTGCTGGTTACTTCTGCCAGCTCAAATCTACATTTTGGTTATGGTTCTTAACTCCAAGATTTCCATTTGGTTCTAAAAAAATACAATTTCTACCTCTCAATAGTATTCTCTCTTTGATGAGATTTTTTCACTGTACCTTCCTTTAGCTCTTTACGTATGAGAGCTGTGAGGAAAGGTACCCACTTTGTCCCTGCCTGCACCTCCCAGGAGTAGAGCACTCCAAGTAGAGCTTCTGATACACAGTGCATGGGTTTGGTAGGTAAGGTTACAAGTCATGCCTCAGATGCCACAAACTCACTATTCTTACCGACAAATACTCAGTTGTCCTGAATGAATATTTCTTAAAATGCTGTATACCTTTAGGATAACTTCTAGAGACTATAACGGCCTTAAAAATAATTTTTACCTATTACTTTGTTGATTTACAATTTGTCTTTCTAGAAGTCCCAGTCCTCTTCCAGATGATTTTTAAACAATATTTGTTGTGGCTAGAAGAGTTAACATAAGACCTACCGTCTACCAGATGTTTTTTTTAGTGTTTAATGTAGTATTGTTGGCAGTGCCGTACAGCAGATCTCCAGAGTTTATTCATCTTCCTTAACTGAGACTTTACACTCCTTGTTTAGTAAATCCGCAATTCCCATGACCCTAACCCTGGCCAACACCATTCCACCATTTGGTTATATGAATTTGACTACTTTAGATACTACATGTTAAGTGTATTCATGCAGTATTTCTCTTTCTGTGACTGGCTTGTTTCATTTAATGTTCTCAAGGGTTTCATCCATGTTGTTGCATATTGCAAAATTTCCTTTTCTCAAGGATAAATTGGATTCCATTGTATGTATAAACCACATATTCTTTCCCCATTCATATGTCGATGGGCATCTTGGTTGTTACCACCTCTTAGCTATTCAGAATCACGTTGCAGTGAACAATGGAGTGCAGGTGTCTCGTTGAGATTCCGATTTTAGTCCTTTTGGGTCAATAACCACAAGTGTGGTTGCTGGATCATACGGTAGTTCTGCTGTTAGTGTTCTGAGGGAGCTCCCGTCCTTGCAAGCTTGGAAACCCTGCTTTCAGCTGCTCTACAAAAGCAGGTAAAAGGGGATCCTGCATCACTTCCAGTCAGTGTTCTTGATGCTCTCTGTTGTGCGTTTTCTAGTTCAACTGGATGACTCTTCTGGCAGCTATGTTATCAAGGATGACACCAAGCCCCACATTCGAATGTGAGTTTGAACAGACTTAGAACCTGGGCGTCCAACCAAAGTGTGGATATTTTTACCCTCCTTGTGTTCCCCCATAGCTCCTTCCTCACAGGGGCTTTAGCTCCACTCTGGGGAGAACTGGTAGATTTCTCTGGGTGTATGTGGGAAGCTTTTCCAATATTCCTTCTATGTGGACATCCCATAGATGGTCCCATGGGGACATATTCCCAGGAACCTGGGATAATAGGTAAAGTGAGAGAGATAGAAATACAGGGAGATTATAGTCTCCTTTGAGAGAAAGAGAGAGAGAGAGATGTTAGGCTCCTTTGAAAGAGGGAGAGTGTGAGTCTAGGCTTCGTAGGGAGAGAGATAAAGGGTGAGATGCTAGAATCCTTGGACAGAGAGAGAGATATGCTAGGCTTCTTTGAGAGAGAGAGGGGGGAGAGAGATGCTGGTCTACTTTGAGAGAGAGAGGGGGTAATGGTTGGCTCCTTTGAGAGAGAGAGTGAGAGAGAGAGAGAATCTAGGCTCCTTTGAAAAAAGAGAGATATACAGAGACAGAGAGATGCTATGCTTCGAGAGAGAGAGGGATGCTAGTCTCTTTTGAAAGAGAGAGAGAGTTACATGCTAGTCTCCTTTCACAGAGAGAGAAACAGAGAGAGATGCACAGAGAGAGATGATAGGCTCTTTTGTGAGAGAGAGAGAGGGATAATAGGCCACTCTGAGAGAGAGAGAGGGGGGTTGAGAGATTCTAGGTTCCTTAGAGAGTAAGAGAGATATACAGAGACAGAGAGATGCTAGGCTCCTTTGAGAGAGATGCTAGGCTCATTACAGAGAGAGACAGCGGGACAGTGAAGAGAGAGTATCTAGACTAATTTGAGAGAGAGAGAGAAAAGCTTGGCTTATTATAGAGAGAGAGACAGACAGAGATGCTATGCAACTCTTAGAGAGAGATTCTAGACTACTGTGAGAAAGAGAGAGAGATGCTGGACACCTTTGAGAGAAAGAGATAGATGCTAGGATCATTTGAGAAAGAGAGAGAGATACTAGACTCATTTGAGAGAGAGAGAGGGAGATACATGCTAGACAACTTAGAGAGAGAGATAGACAGAGAGACACTGAGAGATGATAGGCCCCTTTGTGAGAAGGAGAGATAGAAAGACAGGGAGTTGCTAGGCTCCTTTGGGAGAGACAGAGAGAGAGATGATTGGCTTCTTTGAGAGAGAGAGGGAGAGATATTCTAGGCTACTTTGAGAGAAAGAGAGATATACAGTAACAGAGATATGCTAGGCTCCTTCGAGTGAGAGAGGCATGCTCGGCTCCTTTGAATGAGAGAGATAAAGGGATACATGCAAGGCTCCGTTGAGAGACACAGAGAGAGAGTGAGGGATGCTAGGCTCCTTGGAGAGAAAGAGAGAAAAAAGATGGAGATTCTAGTCTCCTTTGAGAAAAAGAGAGATAGTTAGACAGAGAGATGGTAAGCTCTTTTGAAAGAGAGAGAGTGTGATGCTAGACTTCTTACTGAGAGTGAGAAAGAGAGAGATGCTAGAATCCTTTGAGAGAGAGAGAGAGAGATGCTAGTCTCCTTTGAAAGAGAGCGAGTGTGATGGTAGGTATCTTATCGAGATGTAGAAAGATAGAGATCCTAGAATCCCTTTAGAGAGAGTGAGAAAGGGATGCTAGTACACTTTGACGGGGAGGGAGGGAGAGGGAGAGACGATTTACTCCTTGGAGAGAGAAAGAGTGAGAAGGTTGACACTGTTGAGAGCGAGAGAGAGAGAGGGAGAGAAATGCTAAGCTGCTTCGACACAAAGAGAGAGGGAGAGATAGAGATATGCTAGGCTACTTTGAGAGAGAGGGAGGGAGAGATATGCTAGGCTCCTTAGAGAGAGAAAGCGGGATAGATTTGCTAGGCTTCTTTGAGAGAGAGAGAGAGAGCCCGGGAGAGACAGAGAGAGAGATGCTAGGCTCCTTTTAGAGAAAGAAAGATATAGAGAGACAGAGAGACTCCAGGCTACTTTGATAGAGAGAGTGATGCTAGACTCCTTTGAAAGAGAGACAGAGAGAGATACATGCTAGGTTCCGTTGCGAGAGAGAGAGACAGACAGAGAGAGATGAAAGACTCGTTAGAGAGAGGGAGAGAGAGTGAGGGATGCTCGGCGCTTTTGAGAGAAAGAGGGAGATAGAAAGACAGGGAGATTGTAGGCTCCTTTGAGAGAGAGAGAGAGAGAGAGAGAGAGAGAGAGATGCAAATCTTCTTGAGAGAGAGGAAGAGAGAGAGATGCTTGGCTAAATTGAGAGAGAGAGATGCTGAGCTCCTTTGAGAGACAGAGAGAGAGATGCTACTCTACTTTGAGAGTGAGAGACATATGGATGCTAGACTCCTTTCAGAGAGAGAGAGTTATATATGC
This sequence comes from Manis pentadactyla, assembly GCF_030020395.1. Lineage (NCBI taxonomy): Eukaryota > Metazoa > Chordata > Mammalia > Pholidota > Manidae > Manis > Manis pentadactyla. The sequence continues at coordinate 77,986,458 of NC_080033.1, forward strand.
AAGGATTCTTTGAGAGAGGCAGAGTGAGGGAGAGTGATTCTAGTCTCCTTTGAGAGAAAGAGAGAAAGGTAGAAAGAGAGATGCTGGGCAGATTTGAAAGAGAAAGAGTGTGATGCAAGGTCACTTACGGAGACAGAGAAAGTGAGATGCTAATATCCTTTGATATATATATATATATATATATATATATATATATACTATACTTCTTTGAGAGAGACAGAGAGAGAGGGAGAGAGATGCTATTCTACTTTAAGAGAGAGAGAGAGAGGGCTGGTAGGCTCCTTTGAGATAGAGAGAGAGAGAGATGGTAGGCTTCTTTGAGAGAGAGAGTGAGAGAGAGTGTGTCTAGTCTGCTTTGGGAGGAAGAGAGAAATGTAGACGGATAGATATTAGGCTCCTTTGAAAGACAGACAGTGTGATGCTAGGCTTCTTAGGGAGAGAGAGAAAGAGAGCGATGCTATAATCCTTTGAGAGAGAGAGATGCTAGGCTTCTTTGAGAGAGAGAGAGTCAGAGTGAGACAGAGAGATAGAGAATCTGGGTTCCTTTGAGAGAGAGAGAGCAATACATGCTGGCTCTTTGAGATAGAGATAAACAGAAAGAGACAGAGAGGATATAGGCTCCTTTGAGAGAGACATGCTAGGATTCTTTGAGAGAATTAAGTAAAGAGAAAAAGTATGCAATTATACTGACTTTTATAATTACCTATAGAAGTACATTTACCAGTGTTTTCTGTTTGTTTGGATTCAGATAGCTGTCTCATTTAATTTAATTATTCAGTCTGAAGAAATTCCTGTAGCATTTATATTCCTTGTGTAGGTGTAATTCACATGTCATACAATTCATCCCCTTAAAATACACAATAGAGTGGTGGCTGGTATATTCGCAGAGCTGTGCCACCATTGCTACCATCAATTTTCAGATATTTTCATTATGACACAAGGGAGAACTGTCCCTAGCCGTAGGTAATCACGAATCTACTTTCTGTCCTGTAGGCTCGGCTCTTCTGGACATTTCCTATAAGTGAGAATCATACAATGTGTGAATCTTTGTGTTTTCCTCCAGTTAGCATGAAAACTTAGGGTTTCACCCATGTTGTGTGTATCAGAACTTCATATTTCTCATGGCTGAATAATTCTCTCCCTTTAATGTTCCTTGTAAGACATGTCAGCTAGCAACAAGTTTCCTCAGTTTTTATTTACCTAAGGATGTCTTTTTTCACCTTCATCTGTGAAAGGTAATTTGCTGGATATAAGATTCTTGTTTGAGTTTTTACTTCCAGCAATGAGAACATGTTGTCCCCACTGCCTTCCAACTGCTATCATGTCTGATGAGAAGTCAGCTGTTAAGCTTACTGGAGTGTACATGTATATCACTTTATTTTTCTCTTTTTGCCTATAAGATCTTTATCTTTGGCTTTCGGTATTTTGCCTATGATGTGCCCAGATGGAGTGCTCTTTGTGTGTATGCTACTTGGAATTTATAGAGTTTCTTGGATGTATGTATTGCTTTTTGGTCACATTTTGGGAATTTTCTGCCATTAAATACTTTAAATATTTTTCTGTTCCTTTCTCCAATCCTGCTTGTATTCGCAATGCACGTGTGGCTGCACTTATTGATGCCCCACATTTCTCTGTGGCTCTTCGTTTTGCTTCACTCATTAATTTTTCTCTCTGTTCTGCAAAATCCATAGTCTCCATGGATCTCGCTTTAAGTTGGCTGCTGGTTACTTCTGCCAGCTCAAATCTACATTTTGGTTATGGTTCTTAACTCCAAGATTTCCATTTGGTTCTAAAAAAATACAATTTCTACCTCTCAATAGTATTCTCTCTTTGATGAGATTTTTTCACTGTACCTTCCTTTAGCTCTTTACGAATGAGAGCTGTGAGGAAAGTTACCCACTTTGTCCCTGCCTGCACCTCCCAGGAGTAGAGCACTCCAAGTAGAGCTTCTGATACACAGTGCATGGGTTTGGTAGGTAAGGTTACAAGTCATGCCTCAGATGCCACAAACTCACTATTCTTACCGACAAATACTCAGTTGTCCTGAATGAATATTTCTTAAAATGCTGTATACCTTTAGGATAACTTCTAGAGACTATAACGGCCTTAAAAATAATTTTTACCTATTACTTTGTTGATTTACAATTTGTCTTTCTAGAAGTCCCAGTCCTCTTCCACATGATTTTTAAACAATATTTGTTGTGGCTAGAAGAGTTAACATAAGACCTACCGTCTACCAGATGTTTTTTTTAGTGTTTAATGTAGTATTGTTGGCAGTGCCGTACAGCAGATCTCCAGAGTTTATTCATCTTCCTTAACTGAGACTTTACACTCCTTGTTTAGTAAATCCGCAATTCCCATGACCCTAACCCTGGCCAACACCATTCCACCATTTGGTTATATGAATTTGACTACTTTAGATACTACATGTTAAGTGTATTCATGCAGTATTTCTCTTTCTGTGACTGGCTTGTTTCATTTAATGTTCTCAAGGGGTTCATCCATGTTGTTGCATATTGCAAAATTTCCTTTTCTCAAGGATAAATTGGATTCCATTGTATGTATAAACCACATATTCTTTCCCCATTCATATGTCGATGGGCATCTTGGTTGTTACCACCTCTTAGCTATTCAGAATCACGTTGCAGTGAACAATGGAGTGCAAGTGTCTCGTTGAGAGCCCGATTTTAGTCCTTTTGGGTCAATAACCACAAGTGTGGTTGCTGGATCATACGGTAGTTCTGCTGTTAGTGTTCTGAGGGAGCTCCCGTCCTTGCAAGCTTGGAAACCCTGCTTTCAGCTGCTCTACAAAAGCAGGTAAAAGGGGATCCTGCATCACTTCCAGTCAGTGTCTTGATGCATTCTGTTGTGCGTTTTCTAGATCAACTGGATGACTCTTCTGGCAGCTATGTTATCAAGGATGACACCAAGCCCCACATTCGAATGTGAGTTTGAACAGACTTAGAACCTGGGCGTCCAACCAAAGTGTGGATATTTTTACCCTCCTTGTGTTCCCCCATAGCTCCTTCCTCACAGGGGCTTTAGCTCCACTCTGGGGATAACTGGTAGATTTCTCTGGGTGTATGTGGGAAGCTTTTCCAATATTCCTTCTATGTGGGCATCCCATAGATGGTCCCATGGGGACATATTCCCAGGAACCTGGGATAATAGGTAAAGTGAGAGAGATAGAAATACAGGGAGATTATAGTCTCCTTTGAGAGAAAGAGAGAGAGAGAGATGTTAGGCTCCTTTGAAAGAGGGAGAGTGTGAGTCTAGGCTTCGTAGGGAGAGAGATAAAGGGTGAGATGCTAGAATCCTTGGACAGAGAGAGAGATATGCTAGGCTTCTTTGAGAGAGAGGGTGTAGAGAGATGCTGGTCTACTTTGAGAGAGAGAGGGGGTAATGGTTGGCTCCTTTGAGAGAGAGAGTGAGAGAGAGAGAGAATCTAGGCTCCTTTGAAAAAAGAGAGATATACAGAGACAGAGAGATGCTATGCTTCGAGAGAGAGAGGGATGCTAGTCTCTTTTGAAAGAGAGAGAGAGTTACATGCTAGTCTCCTTTCACAGAGAGAGAAACAGAGAGAGATGCACAGAGAGAGATGATAGGCTCTTTTGTGTGAGAGAGAGAGGGATAATAGGCCACTCTGAGAGAGAGAGTGGGGGGTTGAGAGATTCTAGGTTCCTTAGAGAGTAAGAGAGATATACAGAGACAGAGAGATGCTAGGCTCCTTTGAGAGAGATGCTAGGCTCATTACAGAGAGAGACAGCGGGACAGTGAAGAGAGAGTATCTAGACTAATTTGAGAGAGAGAGAGAAAAGCTTGGCTTATTAGAGAGAGAGAGACAGACAGAGATGCTATGCAACTCTTAGAGAGAGATTCTAGACTACTGTGAGAAAGAGAGAGAGATGCTAGACACCTTTGAGAGAAAGAGATAGATGCTAGGATCATTTGAGAAAGAGAGAGAGATACTAGACTCATTTGAGAGAGAGAGAGGGAGATACATGCTAGACAACTTAGAGAGAGAGATAGACAGAGAGACACTGAGAGATGATAGGCCCCTTTGTGAGAAGGAGAGATAGAAAGACAGGGAGTTGCTAGGCTCCTTTGGGAGAGACAGAGAGAGAGATGATTGGCTTCTTTGAGAGAGAGAGGGAGAGATATTCTAGGCTACTTTGAGAGAAAGAGAGATATACAGTAACAGAGATATGCTAGGCTCCTTCGAGTGAGAGAGACATGCTCGGCTCCTTTGAATGAGAGAGATAAAGGGATACATGCAAGGCTCCGTTGAGAGACACAGAGAGAGAGTGAGGGATGCTAGGCTCCTTGGAGAGAAAGAGAGAAAAAAGATGGAGATTCTAGTCTCCTTTGAGAAAAAGAGAGATAGTTAGACAGAGAGATGGTAAGCTCTTTTGAAAGAGAGAGAGTGTGATGCTAGACTTCTTACTGAGAGTGAGAAAGAGAGAGATGCTAGAATCCTTTGAGAGAGAGAGAGAGAGAGATGCTAGTCTCCTTTGAAAGAGAGCGAGTGTGATGGTAGGTATCTTATCGAGATGGAGAAAGATAGAGATCCTAGAATCCCTTTAGAGAGAGAGAGAAAGGGATGCTAGTACACTTTGACGGGGAGGGAGGGAGAGGGAGAGACGATTTACTCCTTGGAGAGAGAAAGAGTGAGAAGGTTGACACTGTTGAGAGCGAGAGAGAGAGAGGGAGAGAAATGCTAAGCTGCTTCGAGACAAAGAGAGAGGGAGAGATAGAGATATGCTAGGCTACTTTGAGAGAGAGGGAGGGAGAGATATGCTAGGCTCCTTAGAGAGAGAAAGCGGGATAGATTTGCTAGGCTTCTTTGAGAGAGAGAGAGAGAGCCCGGGAGAGACAGAGAGAGAGATGCTAGGCTCCTTTTAGAGAAAGAAAGATATAGAGAGACAGAGAGACTCCAGGCTACTTTGATAGAGAGAGTGATGCTAGACTCCTTTGAAAGAGAGACAGAGAGAGATACATGCTAGGTTCCGTTGCGAGAGAGAGAGACAGACAGAGAGAGATGAAAGACTCGTTAGAGAGAGGGAGAGAGAGTGAGGGATGCTCGGCGCTTTTGAGAGAAAGAGGGAGATAGAAAGACAGGGAGATTGTAGGCTCCTTTGAGAGAGAGAGAGAGAGAGAGAGAGAGAGAGAGCGAGAGAGAGAGAGAGAGAGATGCAAATCTTCTTGAGAGAGAGGAAGAGAGAGAGATGCTTGGCTAAATTGAGAGAGAGAGATGCTGAGCTCCTTTGAGAGACAGAGAGAGAGAGATGCTACTCTACTTTGAGAGTGAGAGACATAGGGATGCTAGACTCCTTTCAGAGAGAGAGAGTTATATATGCAAGGATTCTTTGAGAGAGGCAGAGTGAGGGAGAGTGATTCTAGTCTCCTTTGAGAGAAAGAGAGAAAGGTAGAAAGAGAGATGCTGGGCAGATTTGAAAGAGAAAGAGTGTGATGCAAGGTCACTTACGGAGACAGAGAAAGTGAGATGCTAATATCCTTTGAGATATATATATATATATATATATATATATATATATATATATATATATATATATATATATATATATATATATATATATATATATATGTATATATACTATACTTCTTTGAGAGAGACAGAGAGAGAGGGAGAGAGATGCTATTCTACTTTAAGAGAGAGAGAGAGAGAGGGCTGGTAGGCTCCTTTGAGATAGAGAGAGAGAGATGGTAGGCTTCTTTGAGAGAGAGAGTGAGAGAGAGTGTGTCTAGTCTGCTTTGGGAGGAAGAGAGAAATGTAGACGGATAGATATTAGGCTCCTTTGAAAGACAGACAGTGTGATGCTAGGCTTCTTAGGGAGAGAGAGAAAGAGAGCGATGCTAGAATCCTTTGAGAGAGAGAGATGCTAGGCTTCTTTGAGAGAGAGAGAGTCAGAGTGAGACAGAGAGATAGAGAATCTGGGTTCCTTTGAGAGAGAGAGAGCAATACATGCTGGCTCTTTGAGATAGAGATAAACAGAGAGAGACAGAGAGGATATAGGCTCCTTTGAGAGAGACATGCTAGGATTCTTTGAGAGAATTAAGTAAAGAGAAAAAGTATGCAATTATACTGACTTTTATAATTACCTATAGAAGTACATTTACCAGTGTTTTCTGTTTGTTTGGATTCAGATAGCTGTCTCATTTAATTTAATTATTCAGTCTGAAGAAATTCCTGTAGCATTTATATTCCTTGTGTAGGTGTAATTCACATGTCATACAATTCATCCCCTTAAAATACACAATAGAGTGGTGGCTGGTATATTCGCAGAGCTGTGCCACCATTGCTACCATCAATTTTCAGATATTTTCATTATGACACAAGGGAGAACTGTCCCTAGCCGTAGGTAATCACGAATCTACTTTCTGTCCTGTAGGCTCGGCTCTTCTGGACATTTCCTATAAGTGAGAATCATACAATGTGTGAATCTTTGTGTTTTCCTCCAGTTAGCATGAAAACTTAGGGTTTCACCCATGTTGTGTGTATCAGAACTTCATATTTCTCATGGCTGAATAATTCTCTCCCTTTAATGTTCCTTGTAAGACATGTCAGCTAGCAACAAGTTTCCTCAGTTTTTATTTACCTAAGGATGTCTTTTTTCACCTTCATCTGTGAAAGGTAATTTGCTGGATATAAGATTCTTGTTTGAGTTTTTACTTCCAGCAATGAGAACATGTTGTCCCCACTGCCTTCCAACTGCTATCATGTCTGATGAGAAGTCAGCTGTTAAGCTTACTGGAGTGTACATGTATATCACTTTATTTTTCTCTTTTTGCCTATAAGATCTTTATCTTTGGCTTTCGGTATTTTGCCTATGATGTGCCCAGATGGAGTGCTCTTTGTGTGTATGCTACTTGGAATTTATAGAGTTTCTTGGATGTATGTATTGCTTTTTGGTCACATTTTGGGAATTTTCTGCCATTAAATACTTTAAATATTTTTCTGTTCCTTTCTCCAATCCTGCTTGTATTCGCAATGCACGTGTGGCTGCACTTATTGATGCCCCACATTTCTCTGTGGCTCTTCGTTTTGCTTCACTCATTAATTTTTCTCTCTGTTCTGCAAAATCCATAGTCTCCATGGATCTCGCTTTAAGTTGGCTGCTGGTTACTTCTGCCAGCTCAAATCTACATTTTGGTTATGGTTCTTAACTCCAAGATTTCCATTTGGTTCTAAAAAATTACAATTTCTACCTCTCAATAGTATTCTCTCTTTGATGAGCTTTTTTCACTGTACCTTCCTTTAGCCCTTTATGTATGAGAGCTGTGAGGAAAGGTACCCACTTTGTCCCTGCCTGCACCTCCCAGGAGTAGAGCACTCCAAGTAGAGCTTCTGATACACAGTGCATGGGTTTGGTAGGTAAGGTTACAAGTCATGCCTCAGATGCCACAAACTCACTATTCTTACCGACAAATACTCAGTTGTCCTGAATGAATATTTCTTAAAATGCTGTATACCTTTAGGATAACTTCTAGAGACTATAACGGCCTTAAAAATAATTTTTACCTATTACTTTGTTGATTTACAATTTGTCTTTCTAGAAGTCCCAGTCCTCTTCCACATGATTTTTAAACAATATTTGTTGTGGCTAGAAGAGTTAACATAAGACCTACCGTCTACCAGATGTTTTTTTTAGTGTTTAATGTAGTATTGTTGGCAGTGCCGTACAGCAGATCTCCAGAGTTTATTCATCTTCCTTAACTGAGACTTTACACTCCTTGTTTAGTAAATCCGCAATTCCCATGACCCTAACCCTGGCCAACACCATTCCACCATTTGGTTAGATGAATTTGACTACTTTAGATACTACATGTTAAGTGTATTCATGCAGTATTTCTCTTTCTGTGACTGGCTTGTTTCATTTAATGTTCTCAAGGGGTTCATCCATGTTGTTGCATATTGCAAAATTTCCTTTTCTCAAGGATAAATTGGATTCCATTGTATGTATAAACCACATATTCTTTCCCCATTCATATGTCGATGGGCATCTTCTTTGTTACCACCTCTTAGCTATTCAGAATCACGTTGCAGTGAACAATGGAGTGCAGGTGTCTCGTTGAGATTCCGATTTTAGTCCTTTTGGGTCAATAACCACAAGTGTGGTTGCTGGATCATACGGTAGTTCTGCTGTTAGTGTTCTGAGGGAGCTCCCGTCCTTGCAAGCTTGGAAACCCTGCTTTCAGCTGCTCTACAAAAGCAGGTAAAAGGGGATCCTGCATCACTTCCAGTCAGTGTTCTTGATGCATTCTGTTGTGCGTTTTCTAGATCAACTGGATGACTCTTCTGGCAGCTATGTTATCAAGGATGACACCAAGCCCCACATTCGAATGTGAGTTTGAACAGACTTAGAACCTGGGCGTCCAACCAAAGTGTGGATATTTTTACCCTCCTTGTGTTCCCCCATAGCTCCTTCCTCACAGGGGCTTTAGCTCCACTCTGGGGAGAACTGGTAGATTTCTCTGGGTGTATGTGGGAAGCTTTTCCAATATTCCTTCTATGTGGGCATCCCATAGATGGTCCCATGGGGACATATTCCCAGGAACCTGGGATAATAGGTAAAGTGAGAGAGATAGAAATACAGGGAGATTATAGTCTCCTTTGAGAGAAAGAGAGAGAGAGAGATGTTAGGCTCCTTTGAAAGAGGGAGAGTGTGAGTCTAGGCTTCGTAGGGAGAGAGATAAAGGGTGAGATGCTAGAATCCTTGGACAGAGAGAGAGATATGCTAGGCTTCTTTGAGAGAGAGGGTGTAGAGAGATGCTGGTCTACTTTGAGAGAGAGAGGGGGTAATGGTTGGCTCCTTTGAGAGAGAGAGTGAGAGAGAGAGAGAATCTAGGCTCCTTTGAAAAAAGAGAGATATACAGAGACAGAGAGATGCTATGCTTCGAGAGAGAGAGGGATGCTAGTCTCTTTTGAAAGAGAGAGAGAGTTACATGCTAGTCTCCTTTCACAGAGAGAGAAACAGAGAGAGATGCACAGAGAGAGATGATAGGCTCTTTTGTGTGAGAGAGAGAGGGATAATAGGCCACTCTGAGAGAGAGTGGGGGGTTGAGAGATTCTAGGTTCCTTAGAGAGTAAGAGAGATATACAGAGACAGAGAGATGCTAGGCTCCTTTGAGAGAGATGCTAGGCTCATTACAGAGAGAGACAGCGGGACAGTGAAGAGAGAGTATCTAGACTAATTTGAGAGAGAGAGAGAAAAGCTTGGCTTATTATAGAGAGAGAGACAGACAGAGATGCTATGCAACTCTTAGAGAGAGATTCTAGACTACTGTGAGAAAGAGACAGAGATGCTAGACACCTTTGAGAGAAAGAGATAGATGCTAGGATCATTTGAGAAAGAGAGAGAGATACTAGACTCATTTGAGAGAGAGAGAGGGAGATACATGCTAGACAACTTAGAGAGAGAGATAGACAGAGAGACACTGAGAGATGATAGGCCCCTTTGTGAGAAGGAGAGATAGAAAGACAGGGAGTTGCTAGGCTCCTTTGGGAGAGACAGAGAGAGAGATGATTGGCTTCTTTGAGAGAGAGAGGGAGAGATATTCTAGGCTACTTTGAGAGAAAGAGAGATATACAGTAACAGAGATATGCTAGGCTCCTTCGAGTGAGAGAGGCATGCTCGGCTCCTTTGAATGAGAGAGATAAAGGGATACATGCAAGGCTCCGTTGAGAGACACAGAGAGAGAGTGAGGGATGCTAGGCTCCTTGGAGAGAAAGAGAGAAAAAAGATGGAGATTCTAGTCTCCTTTGAGAAAAAGAGAGATAGTTAGACAGAGAGATGGTAAGCTCTTTTGAAAGAGAGAGAGTGTGATGCTAGACTTCTTACTGAGAGTGAGAAAGAGAGAGATGCTAGAATCCTTTGAGAGAGAGAGAGAGAGATGCTAGTCTCCTTTGAAAGAGAGCGAGTGTGATGGTAGGTATCTTATCGAGATGGAGAAAGATAGAGATCCTAGAATCCCTTTAGAGAGAGTGAGAAAGGGATGCTAGTACACTTTGACGGGGAGGGAGGGAGAGGGAGAGACGATTTACTCCTTGGAGAGAGAAAGAGTGAGAAGGTTGACACTGTTGAGAGCGAGAGAGAGAGAGGGAGAGAAATGCTAAGCTGCTTCGAGACAAAGAGAGAGGGAGAGATAGAGATATGCTAGGCTACTTTGAGAGAGAGGGAGGGAGAGATATGCTAGGCTCCTTAGAGAGAGAAAGCGGGATAGATTTGCTAGGCTTCTTTGAGAGAGAGAGAGAGAGCCCGGGAGAGACAGAGAGAGAGATGCTAGGCTCCTTTTAGAGAAAGAAAGATATAGAGAGACAGAGAGACTCCAGGCTACTTTGATAGAGAGAGTGATGCTAGACTCCTTTGAAAGAGAGACAGAGAGAGATACATGCTAGGTTCCGTTGCGAGAGAGAGAGACAGACAGAGAGAGATGAAAGACTCGTTAGAGAGAGGGAGAGAGAGTGAGGGATGCTCGGCGCTTTTGAGAGAAAGAGGGAGATAGAAAGACAGGGAGATTGTAGGCTCCTTTGAGAGAGAGAGAGAGAGAGAGAGAGAGAGAGAGAGAGAGAGAGAGAGAGAGATGCAAATCTTCTTGAGAGAGAGGAAGAGAGAGAGATGCTTGGCTAAATTGAGAGAGAGAGATGCTGAGCTCCTTTGAGAGACAGAGAGAGAGAGATGCTACTCTACTTTGAGAGTGAGAGACATAGGGATGCTAGACTCCTTTCAGAGAGAGAGAGTTATATATGCAAGGATTCTTTGAGAGAGGCAGAGTGAGGGAGAGTGATTCTAGTCTCCTTTGAGAGAAAGAGAAAAAGGTAGAAAGAGAGATGCTGGGCAGATTTGAAAGAGAAAGAGTGTGATGCAAGGTCACTTACGGAGACAGAGAAAGTGAGATGCTAATATCCTTTGATATATATATATATATATATATATATATATATATATATATATATATATATATATATATATGTATATATACTATACTTCTTTGAGAGAGACAGAGAGAGAGGGAGAGAGATGCTATTCTACTTTAAGAGAGAGAGAGAGAGAGGGCTGGTAGGCTCCTTTGAGATAGAGATAGAGAGAGATGGTAGGCTTCTTTGAGAGAGAGAGTGAGAGAGAGAGTGTCTAGTCTGCTTTGGGAGGAAGAGAGAAATGTAGACGGATAGATATTAGGCTCCTTTGAAAGACAGACAGTGTGATGCTAGGTTTCTTAGGGAGAGAGAGAAAGAGAGCGATGCTAGAATCCTTTGAGAGAGAGATATGCTATGCTTCTTTGAGAGAGAGAGAATCAGAGTGATACAGAGAGATAGAGATTCTAAGTTCCTTTGAGAGAGTGAGAGCAATACACGCTGGCTCCTTGAGAGAGAGATAAACAGAGAGACAGAGAGAGAGGGAGAGAGAAGATAGGCTCCTTAGAGAGAGAGAGAGGTTGAGGGATGCTAGGCTCCTTTGAGAGAAATAGAGAGAGATAGAAAGACTGAGATTCTAGTCTATTTGAGAGAAAGAGGGAGAGATAGAGAGATGTTATGCTCCTTTGAAAGAGGGAGAGTGTGGTGCTAGGCTTCTTAGGGAGAGAGAGAATTTGAGAGATGCTAGAATCTTAGAGAGAGAGAGAGAGAGAGAGAGAGAGAGAGAGATGCTAGGCTTCTCTGAGAGAGAGACAGAGTGAGACAGAGAGATAGAGATTCTGGGTTCCTTTGAGAGAGAGAGAGCAATACATGCTGGCTCTTTGAGAGAGAGATAAACAGAGAGAGACAGAGAGGATATAGGCTCCTTTGAGAGAGACATGCTAGGATTCTTTGAGAGAATTAAGTAAAGAGAAAAAGTATGCAATTATACTGACTTTTATAATTACCTATAGAAGTACATTTCCCAGTGTTTTCTGTTTGTTTGGATTCAGATAGCTGTCTCATTTAATTTAATTATTCAGTCTGAAGAAATTCCTGTAGCATTTATATTCCTTGTGTAGGTGTAATTCACATGTCATACAATTCATCCCCTTAAAATACACAATAGAGTGGTGGCTGGTATATTCGCAGAGCTGTGCCACCATTGCTACCATCAATTTTCAGATATTTTCATTATGACACAAGGGAGAACTGTCCCTAGCCGTAGGTAATCACGAATCTACTTTCTGTCCTGTAGGCTCGGCTCTTCTGGACATTTCCTATAAGTGAGAATCATACAATGTGTGAATCTTTGTGTTTTCCTCCAGTTAGCATGAAAACTTAGGGTTTCACCCATGTTGTGTGTATCAGAACTTCATATTTCTCATGGCTGAATAATTCTCTCCCTTTAATGTTCCTTGTAAGACATGTCAGCTAGCAACAAGTTTCCTCAGTTTTTATTTACCTAAGGATGTCTTTTTTCACCTTCATCTGTGAAAGGTAATTTGCTGGATATAAGATTCTTGTTTGAGTTTTTACTTCCAGCAATGAGAACATGTTGTCCCCACTGCCTTCCAACTGCTATCATGTCTGATGAGAAGTCAGCTGTTAAGCTTACTGGAGTGTACATGTATATCACTTTATTTTTCTCTTTTTGCCTATAAGATCTTTATCTTTGGCTTTCGGTATTTTGCCTATGATGTGCCCAGATGGAGTGCTCTTTGTGTGTATGCTACTTGGAATTTATAGAGTTTCTTGGATGTATGTATTGCTTTTTGGTCACATTTTGGGAATTTTCTGCCATTAAATACTTTAAATATTTTTCTGTTCCTTTCTCCAATCCTGCTTGTATTCGCAATGCACGTGTGGCTGCACTTATTGATGCCCCACATTTCTCTGTGGCTCTTCGTTTTGCTTCACTCATTAATTTTTCTCTCTGTTCTGCAAAATCCATAGTCTCCATGGATCTCGCTTTAAGTTGGCTGCTGGTTACTTCTGCCAGCTCAAATCTACATTTTGGTTATGGTTCTTAACTCCAAGATTTCCATTTGGTTCTAAAAAAATACAATTTCTACCTCTCAATAGTATTCTCTCTTTGATGAGATTTTTTCACTGTACCTTCCTTTAGCTCTTTACGAATGAGAGCTGTGAGGAAAGGTACCCACTTTGTCCCTGCCTGCACCTCCCAGGAGTAGAGCACTCCAAGTAGAGCTTCTGATACACAGTGCATGGGTTTGGTAGGTAAGGTTACAAGTCATGCCTCAGATGCCACAAACTCACTATTCTTACCGACAAATACTCAGTTGTCCTGAATGAATATTTCTTAAAATGCTGTATACCTTTAGGATAACTTCTAGAGACTATAACGGCCTTAAAAATAATTTTTACCTATTACTTTGTTGATTTACAATTTGTCTTTCTAGAAGTCCCAGTCCTCTTCCACATGATTTTTAAACAATATTTGTTGTGGCTAGAAGAGTTAACATAAGACCTACCGTCTACCAGATGTTTTTTTTAGTGTTTAATGTAGTATTGTTGGCAGTGCCGTACAGCAGATCTCCAGAGTTTATTCATCTTCCTTAACTGAGACTTTACACTCCTTGTTTAGTAAATCCGCAATTCCCATGACCCTAACCCTGGCCAACACCATTCCACCATTTGGTTATATGAATTTGACTACTTTAGATACTACATGTTAAGTGTATTCATGCAGTATTTCTCTTTCTGTGACTGGCTTGTTTCATTTAATGTTCTCAAGGGTTTCATCCATGTTGTTGCATATTGCAAAATTTCCTTTTCTCAAGGATAAATTGGATTCCATTGTATGTATAAACCACATATTCTTTCCCCATTCATATGTCGATGGGCATCTTGGTTGTTACCACCTCTTAGCTATTCAGAATCACGTTGCAGTGAACAATGGAGTGCAGGTGTCTCGTTGAGATTCCGATTTTAGTCCTTTTGGGTCAATAACCACAAGTGTGGTTGCTGGATCATACGGTAGTTCTGCTGTTAGTGTTCTGAGGGAGCTCCCGTCCTTGCAAGCTTGGAAACCCTGCTTTCAGCTGCTCTACAAAAGCAGGTAAAAGGGGATCCTGCATCACTTCCAGTCAGTGTTCTTGATGCTTTCTGTTGTGCGTTTTCTAGTTCAACTGGATGACTCTTCTGGCAGCTATGTTATCAAGGATGACACCAAGCCCCACATTCGAATGTGAGTTTGAACAGACTTAGAACCTGGGCGTCCAACCAAAGTGTGGATATTTTTACCCTCCTTGTGTTCCCCCATAGCTCCTTCCTCACAGGGGCTTTAGCTCCACTCTGGGGAGAACTGGTAGATTTCTCTGGGTGTATGTGGGAAGCTTTTCCAATATTCCTTCTATGTGGACATCCCATAGATGGTCCCATGGGGACATATTCCCAGGAACCTGGGATAATAGGTAAAGTGAGAGAGATAGAAATACAGGGAGATTATAGTCTCCTTTGAGAGAAAGAGAGAGAGAGAGATGTTAGGCTCCTTTGAAAGAGGGAGAGTGTGAGTCTAGGCTTCGTAGGGAGAGAGATAAAGGGTGAGATGCTAGAATCCTTGGACAGAGAGAGAGATATGCTAGGCTTCTTTGAGAGAGAGAGGGGGGAGAGAGATGCTGGTCTACTTTGAGAGAGAGAGGGGGTAATGGTTGGCTCCTTTGAGAGTGAGAGAGAGAGAGAATCTAGGCTCCTTTGAAAAAAGAGAGATATACAGAGACAGAGAGATGCTATGCTTCGAGAGAGAGAGGGATGCTAGTCTCTTTTGAAAGAGAGAGAGAGTTACATGCTAGTCTCCTTTCACAGAGAGAGAAACAGAGAGAGATGCACAGAGAGAGATGATAGGCTCTTTTGTGAGAGAGAGAGAGGGATAATAGGCCACTCTGAGAGAGAGAGAGGGGGGTTGAGAGATTCTAGGTTCCTTAGAGAGTAAGAGAGATATACAGAGACAGAGAGATGCTAGGCTCCTTTGAGAGAGATGCTAGGCTCATTACAGAGAGAGACAGCGGGACAGTGAAGAGAGAGTATCTAGACTAATTTGAGAGAGAGAGAGAAAAGCTTGGCTTATTATAGAGAGAGAGACAGACAGAGATGCTATGCAACTCTTAGAGAGAGATTCTAGACTACTGTGAGAAAGAGACAGAGATGCTAGACACCTTTGAGAGAAAGAGATAGATGCTAGGATCATTTGAGAAAGAGAGAGAGATACTAGACTCATTTGAGAGAGAGAGAGGGAGATACATGCTAGACAACTTAGAGAGAGAGATAGACAGAGAGACACTGAGAGATGATAGGCCCCTTTGTGAGAAGGAGAGATAGAAAGACAGGGAGTTGCTAGGCTCCTTTGGGAGAGACAGAGAGAGAGATGATTGGCTTCTTTGAGAGAGAGAGGGAGAGATATTCTAGGCTACTTTGAGAGAAAGAGAGATATACAGTAACAGAGATATGCTAGGCTCCTTCGAGTGAGAGAGGCATGCTCGGCTCCTTTGAATGAGAGAGATAAAGGGATACATGCAAGGCTCCGTTGAGAGACACAGAGAGAGAGTGAGGGATGCTAGGCTCCTTGGAGAGAAAGAGAGAAAAAAGATGGAGATTCTAGTCTCCTTTGAGAAAAAGAGAGATAGTTAGACAGAGAGATGGTAAGCTCTTTTGAAAGAGAGAGAGTGTGATGCTAGACTTCTTACTGAGAGTGAGAAAGAGAGAGATGCTAGAATCCTTTGAGAGAGAGAGAGAGAGATGCTAGTCTCCTTTGAAAGAGAGCGAGTGTGATGGTAGGTATCTTATCGAGATGTAGAAAGATAGAGATCCTAGAATCCCTTTAGAGAGAGTGAGAAATGGATGCTAGTACACTTTGACGGGGAGGGAGGGAGAGGGAGAGACGATTTACTCCTTGGAGAGAGAAAGAGTGAGAAGGTTGACACTGTTGAGAGCGAGAGAGAGAGAGGGAGAGAAATGCTAAGCTGCTTCGAGACAAAGAGAGAGGGAGAGATAGAGATATGCTAGGCTACTTTGAGAGAGAGGGAGGGAGAGATATGCTAGGCTCCTTAGAGAGAGAAAGCGGGATAGATTTGCTAGGCTTCTTTGAGAGAGAGAGAGAGAGCCCGGGAGAGACAGAGAGAGAGATGCTAGGCTCCTTTTAGAGAAAGAAAGATATAGAGAGACAGAGAGACTCCAGGCTACTTTGATAGAGAGAGTGATGCTAGACTCCTTTGAAAGAGAGACAGAGAGAGATACATGCTAGGTGCCGTTGCGAGAGAGAGAGACAGACAGAGAGAGATGAAAGACTCGTTAGAGAGAGGGAGAGAGAGTGAGGGATGCTCGGCGCTTTTGAGAGAAAGAGGGAGATAGAAAGACAGGGAGATTGTAGGCTCCTTTGAGAGAGAGAGAGAGAGAGAGAGAGAGAGAGAGCGAGAGAGAGAGAGAGAGAGATGCAAATCTTCTTGAGAGAGAGGAAGAGAGAGAGATGCTTGGCTCCATTGAGAGAGAGAGATGCTGAGCTCCTTATAGAGACAGAGAGAGAGAGAGATGCTACTCTACTTTGAGAGTGAGAGACATAGGGATGCTAGACTCCTTTCAGAGAGAGAGAGTTATATATGCAAGGATTCTTTGAGAGAGGCAGAGTGAGGGAGAGTGATTCTAGTCTCCTTTGAGAGAAAGAGAGAAAGGTAGAAAGAGAGATGCTGGGCAGATTTGAAAGAGAAAGAGTGTGATGCAAGGTCACTTACGGAGACAGAGAAAGTGAGATGCTAATATCCTTTGATATATATATATATATATATATATATATATATATATATATATATATATATATATATATATATATATATATATATATATATATATGTATATATACTATACTTCTTTGAGAGAGACAGAGAGAGAGGGAGAGAGATGCTATTCTACTTTAAGAGAGAGAGAGAGAGAGGGCTGGTAGGCTCCTTTGAGATAGAGAGAGAGAGATGGTAGGCTTCTTTGAGAGAGAGAGTGAGAGAGAGTGTGTCTAGTCTGCTTTGGGTGGAAGAGAGAAATGTAGACGGATAGATATTAGGCTCCTTTGAAAGACAGACAGTGTGATGCTAGGCTTCTTAGGGAGAGAGAGAAAGAGAGCGATGCTAGAATCCTTTGAGAGAGAGAGATGCTAGGCTTCTTTGAGAGAGAGAGAGTCAGAGTGAGACAGAGAGATAGAGAATCTGGGTTCCTTTGAGAGAGAGAGAGCAATACATGCTGGCTCTTTGAGATAGAGATAAACAGAGAGAGACAGAGAGGATATAGGCTCCTTTGAGAGAGACATGCTAGGATTCTTTGAGAGAATTAAGTAA
Organism: Manis pentadactyla; assembly: GCF_030020395.1. Classification (NCBI taxonomy): domain Eukaryota; kingdom Metazoa; phylum Chordata; class Mammalia; order Pholidota; family Manidae; genus Manis; species Manis pentadactyla. The sequence continues at coordinate 78,003,711 of NC_080033.1, forward strand.
AGAGAAAAAGTATGCAATTATACTGACTTTTATAATTACCTATAGAAGTACATTTCCCAGTGTTTTCTGTTTGTTTGGATTCAGATAGCTGTCTCATTTAATTTAATTATTCAGTCTGAAGAAATTCCTGTAGCATTTATATTCCTTGTGTAGGTGTAATTCACATGTCATACAATTCATCCCCTTAAAATACACAATAGAGTGGTGGCTGGTATATTCGCAGAGCTGTGCCACCATTGCTACCATCAATTTTCAGATATTTTCATTATGACACAAGGGAGAACTGTCCCTAGCCGTAGGTAATCACGAATCTACTTTCTGTCCTGTAGGCTCGGCTCTTCTGGACATTTCCTATAAGTGAGAATCATACAATGTGTGAATCTTTGTGTTTTCCTCCAGTTAGCATGAAAACTTAGGGTTTCACCCATGTTGTGTGTATCAGAACTTCATATTTCTCATGGCTGAATAATTCTCTCCCTGTAATGTTCCTTGTAAGACATGTCAGCTAGCAACAAGTTTCCTCAGTTTTTATTTACCTAAGGATGTCTTTTTTCACCTTCATCTGTGAAAGGTAATTTGCTGGATATAAGATTCTTGTTTGAGTTTTTACTTCCAGCAATGAGAACATGTTGTCCCCACTGCCTTCCAACTGCTATCATGTCTGATGAGAAGTCAGCTGTTAAGCTTACTGGAGTGTACATGTATATCACTTTATTTTTCTCTTTTTGCCTATAAGATCTTTATCTTTGGCTTTCGGTATTTTGCCTATGATGTGCCCAGATGGAGTGCTCTTTGTGTGTATGCTACTTGGAATTTATAGAGTTTCTTGGATGTATGTATTGCTTTTTGGTCACATTTTGGGAATTTTCTGCCATTAAATACTTTAAATATTTTTCTGTTCCTTTCTCCAATCCTGCTTGTATTCGCAATGCACGTGTGGCTGCACTTATTGATGCCCCACATTTCTCTGTGGCTCTTCGTTTTGCTTCACTCATTAATTTTTCTCTCTGTTCTGCAAAATCCATAGTCTCCATGGATCTCGCTTTAAGTTGGCTGCTGGTTACTTCTGCCAGCTCAAATCTACATTTTGGTTATGGTTCTTAACTCCAAGATTTCCATTTGGTTCTAAAAAAATACAATTTCTACCTCTCAATAGTATTCTCTCTTTGATGAGCTTTTTTCACTGTACCTTCCTTTAGCTCTTTACGTATGAGAGCTGTGAGGAAAGGTACCCACTTTGTCCCTGCCTGCACCTCCCAGGAGTAGAGCACTCCAAGTAGAGCTTCTGATACACAGTGCATGGGTTTGGTAGGTAAGGTTACAAGTCATGCCTCAGATGCCACAAACTCACTATTCTTACCGACAAATACTCAGTTGTCCTGAATGAATATTTCTTAAAATGCTGTATACCTTTAGGATAACTTCTAGAGACTATAACGGCCTTAAAAATAATTTTTACCTATTACTTTGTTGATTTACAATTTGTCTTTCTAGAAGTCCCAGTCCTCTTCCACATGATTTTTAAACAATATTTGTTGTGGCTAGAAGAGTTAACATAAGACCTACCGTCTACCAGATGTTTTTTTTAGTGTTTAATGTAGTATTGTTGGCAGTGCCGTACAGCAGATCTCCAGAGTTTATTCATCTTCCTTAACTGAGACTTTACACTCCTTGTTTAGTAAATCCGCAATTCCCATGACCCTAACCCTGGCCAACACCATTCCACCATTTGGTTATATGAATTTGACTACTTTAGATACTACATGTTAAGTGTATTCATGCAGTATTTCTCTTTCTGTGACTGGCTTGTTTCATTTAATGTTCTCAAGGGTTTCATCCATGTTGTTGCATATTGCAAAATTTCCTTTTCTCAAGGATAAATTGGATTCCATTGTATGTATAAACCACATATTCTTTCCCCATTCATATGTCGATGGGCATCTTGGTTGTTACCACCTCTTAGCTATTCAGTATCACGTTGCAGTGAACAATGGAGTGCAAGTGTCTCGTTGAGAGCCCGATTTTAGTCCTTTTGGGTCAATAACCACAAGTGTGGTTGCTGGATCATACGGTAGTTCTGCTGTTAGTGTTCTGAGGGAGCTCCCGTCCTTGCAAGCTTGGAAACCCTGCTTTCAGCTGCTCTACAAAAGCAGGTAAAAGGGGATCCTGCATCACTTCCAGTCAGTGTTCTTGATGCATTCTGTTGTGCGTTTTCTAGATCAACTGGATGACTCTTCTGGCAGCTATGTTATCAAGGATGACACCAAGCCCCACATTCGAATGTGAGTTTGAACAGACTTAGAACCTGGGCGTCCAACCAAAGTGTGGATATTTTTACCCTCCTTGTGTTCCCCCATAGCTCCTTCCTCACAGGGGCTTTAGCTCCACTCTGGGGAGAACTGGTAGATTTCTCTGGGTGTATGTGGGAAGCTTTTCCAATATTCCTTCTATGTGGGCATCCCATAGATGGTCCCATGGGGACATATTCCCAGGAACCTGGGATAATAAGTAAAGTGAGAGAGATAGAAATACAGGGAGATTATAGTCTCCTTTGAGAGAAAGAGAGAGAGAGAGAAGTTAGGCTCCTTTGTAAGAGGGAGAGTGTGAGTCTAGGCTTCGTAGGGAGAGAGATAAAGGGTGAGATGCTAGAATCCTTGGACAGAGAGAGAGATATGCTAGGCTTCTTTGAGAGAGAGGGTGTAGAGAGATGCTGGTCTACTTAGAGAGAGAGATGGGGTAATGGTTGGCTCCTTTGAGAGAGAGAGTGAGAGAGAGAGAGAATCTAGGCTCCTTTGAAAAAAGAGAGATATACAGAGACAGAGAGATGCTATCCTTCGAGAGAGAGAGGGATGCTAGTCTCTTTTGAAAGAGAGAGAGAGTTACATGCTAGTCTCCTTTCACAGAGAGAGAAACAGAGAGAGATGCACAGAGAGAGATGATAGGCTCTTTTGTGTGAGAGAGAGAGGGATAATAGGCCACTCTGAGAGAGAGAGTGGGGGGTTGAGAGATTCTAGGTTCCTTAGAGAGTAAGAGAGATATACAGAGACAGAGAGATGCTAGGCTCCTTTGAGAGAGATGCTAGGCTCATTACAGAGAGAGACAGCGGGACAGTGAAGAGAGAGTATCTAGACTAATTTGAGAGAGAGAGAGAAAAGCTTGGCTTATTAGAGAGAGAGAGACAGACAGAGATGCTATGCAACTCTTAGAGAGAGATTCTAGACTACTGTGAGAAAGAGAGAGAGATGCTAGACACCTTTGAGAGAAAGAGATAGATGCTAGGATCATTTGAGAAAGAGAGAGAGATACTAGACTCATTTGAGAGAGAGAGAGGGAGATACATGCTAGACAACTTAGAGAGAGAGATAGACAGAGAGACACTGAGAGATGATAGGCCCCTTTGTGAGAAGGAGAGATAGAAAGACAGGGAGTTGCTAGGCTCCTTTGGGAGAGACAGAGAGAGAGATGATTGGCTTCTTTGAGAGAGAGAGGGAGAGATATTCTAGGCTACTTTGAGAGAAAGAGAGATATACAGTAACAGAGATATGCTAGGCTCCTTCGAGTGAGAGAGACATGCTCGGCTCCTTTGAATGAGAGAGATAAAGGGATACATGCAAGGCTCCGTTGAGAGACACAGAGAGAGAGTGAGGGATGCTAGGCTCCTTGGAGAGAAAGAGAGAAAAAAGATGGAGATTCTAGTCTCCTTTGAGAAAAAGAGAGATAGTTAGACAGAGAGATGGTAAGCTCTTTTGAAAGAGAGAGAGTGTGATGCTAGACTTCTTACTGAGAGTGAGAAAGAGAGAGATGCTAGAATCCTTTGAGAGAGAGAGAGAGAGATGCTAGTCTCCTTTGAAAGAGAGCGAGTGTGATGGTAGGTATCTTATCGAGATGGAGAAAGATAGAGATCCTAGAATCCCTTTAGAGAGAGAGAGAAAGGGATGCTAGTACACTTTGACGGGGAGGGAGGGAGAGGGAGAGACGATTTACTCCTTGGAGAGAGAAAGAGTGAGAAGGTTGACACTGTTGAGAGCGAGAGAGAGAGAGGGAGAGAAATGCTAAGCTGCTTCGAGACAAAGAGAGAGGGAGAGATAGAGATATGCTAGGCTACTTTGAGAGAGAGGGAGGGAGAGATATGCTAGGCTCCTTAGAGAGAGAAAGCGGGATAGATTTGCTAGGCTTCTTTGAGAGAGAGAGAGAGAGCCCGGGAGAGACAGAGAGAGAGATGCTAGGCTCCTTTTAGAGAAAGAAAGATATAGAGAGACAGAGAGACTCCAGGCTACTTTGATAGAGAGAGTGATGCTAGACTCCTTTGAAAGAGAGACAGAGAGAGATACATGCTAGGTTCCGTTGCGAGAGAGAGAGACAGACAGAGAGAGATGAAAGACTCGTTAGAGAGAGGGAGAGAGAGTGAGGGATGCTCGGCGCTTTTGAGAGAAAGAGGGAGATAGAAAGACAGGGAGATTGTAGGCTCCTTTGAGAGAGAGAGAGAGAGAGAGAGAGAGAGAGAGATGCAAATCTTCTTGAGAGAGAGGAAGAGAGAGAGATGCTTGGCTAAATTGAGAGAGAGAGATGCTGAGCTCCTTTGAGAGACAGAGAGAGAGAGATGCTACTCTACTTTGAGAGTGAGAGACATAGGGATGCTAGACTCCTTTCAGAGAGAGAGAGTTATATATGCAAGGATTCTTTGAGAGAGGCAGAGTGAGGGAGAGTGATTCTAGTCTCCTTTGAGAGAAAGAGAGAAAGGTAGAAAGAGAGATGCTGGGCAGATTTGAAAGAGAAAGAGTGTGATGCAAGGTCACTTACGGAGACAGAGAAAGTGAGATGCTAATATCCTTTGAGATATATATATATATATATATATATATATATATGTATATATACTATACTTCTTTGAGAGAGACAGAGAGAGAGGGAGAGAGATGCAATTCTACTTTAAGAGAGAGAGAGAGAGAGGGCTGGTAGGCTCCTTCGAGATAGAGAGAGAGAGATGGTAGGCTTCTTTGAGAGAGAGAGTGAGAGAGAGTGTGTCTAGTCTGCTTTGGGAGGAAGAGAGAAATGTAGACGGATAGATATTAGGCTCCTTTGAAAGACAGACAGTGTGATGCTAGGCTTCTTAGGGAGAGAGAGAAAGAGAGCGATGCTAGAATCCTTTGAGAGAGAGAGATGCTAGGCTTCTTTGAGAGAGAGAGAGTCAGAGTGAGACAGAGAGATAGAGAATCTGGGTTCCTTTGAGAGAGAGAGAGCAATACATGCTGGCTCTTTGAGATAGAGATAAACAGAGAGAGAGACAGAGAGGATATAGGCTCCTTTGAGAGAGACATGCTAGGATTCTTTGAGAGAATTAAGTAAAGAGAAAAAGTATGCAATTATACTGACTTTTATAATTACCTATAGAAGTACATTTACCAGTGTTTTCTGTTTGTTTGGATTCAGATAGCTGTCTCATTTAATTTAATTATTCAGTCTGAAGAAATTCCTGTAGCATTTATATTCCTTGTGTAGGTGTAATTCACATGTCATACAATTCATCCCCTTAAAATACACAATAGAGTGGTGGCTGGTATATTCGCAGAGCTGTGCCACCATTGCTACCATCAATTTTCAGATATTTTCATTATGACACAAGGGAGAACTGTCCCTAGCCGTAGGTAATCACGAATCTACTTTCTGTCCTGTAGGCTCGGCTCTTCTGGACATTTCCTATAAGTGAGAATCATACAATGTGTGAATCTTTGTGTTTTCCTCCAGTTAGCATGAAAACTTAGGGTTTCACCCATGTTGTGTGTATCAGAACTTCATATTTCTCATGGCTGAATAATTCTCTCCCTTTAATGTTCCTTGTAAGACATGTCAGCTAGCAACAAGTTTCCTCAGTTTTTATTTACCTAAGGATGTCTTTTTTCACCTTCATCTGTGAAAGGTAATTTGCTGGATATAAGATTCTTGTTTGAGTTTTTACTTCCAGCAATGAGAACATGTTGTCCCCACTGCCTTCCAACTGCTATCATGTCTGATGAGAAGTCAGCTGTTAAGCTTACTGGAGTGTACATGTATATCACTTTATTTTTCTCTTTTTGCCTATAAGATCTTTATCTTTGGCTTTCGGTATTTTGCCTATGATGTGCCCGGATGGAGTGCTCTTTGTGTGTATGCTACTTGGAATTTATAGAGTTTCTTGGATGTATGTATTGCTTTTTGGTCACATTTTGGGAATTTTCTGCCATTAAATACTTTAAATATTTTTCTGTTCCTTTCTCCAATCCTGCTTGTATTCGCAATGCACGTGTGGCTGCACTTATTGATGCCCCACATTTCTCTGTGGCTCTTCGTTTTGCTTCACTCATTAATTTTTCTCTCTGTTCTGCAAAATCCATAGTCTCCATGGATCTCGCTTTAAGTTGGCTGCTGGTTACTTCTGCCAGCTCAAATCTACATTTTGGTTATGGTTCTTAACTCCAAGATTTCCATTTGGTTCTAAAAAATTACAATTTCTACCTCTCAATAGTATTCTCTCTTTGATGAGCTTTTTTCACTGTACCTTCCTTTAGCTCTTTATGTATGAGAGCTGTGAGGAAAGGTACCCACTTTGTCCCTGCCTGCACCTCCCAGGAGTAGAGCACTCCAAGTAGAGCTTCTGATACACAGTGCATGGGTTTGGTAGGTAAGGTTACAAGTCATGCCTCAGATGCCACAAACTCACTATTCTTACCGACAAATACTCAGTTGTCCTGAATGAATATTTCTTAAAATGCTGTATACCTTTAGGATAACTTCTAGAGACTATAACGGCCTTAAAAATAATTTTTACCTATTACTTTGTTGATTTACAATTTGTCTTTCTAGAAGTCCCAGTCCTCTTCCACATGATTTTTAAACAATATTTGTTGTGGCTAGAAGAGTTAACATAAGACCTACCGTCTACCAGATGTTTTTTTTAGTGTTTAATGTAGTATTGTTGGCAGTGCCGTACAGCAGATCTCCAGAGTTTATTCATCTTCCTTAACTGAGACTTTACACTCCTTGTTTAGTAAATCCACAATTCCCATGACCCTAACCCTGGCCAACACCATTCCACCATTTGGTTATATGAATTTGACTACTTTAGATACTACATGTTAAGTGTATTCATGCAGTATTTCTCTTTCTGTGACTGGCTTGTTTCATTTAATGTTCTCAAGGGGTTCATCCATGTTGTTGCATATTGCAAAATTTCCTTTTCTCAAGGATAAATTGGATTCCATTGTATGTATAAACCACATATTCTTTCCCCATTCATATGTCGATGGGCATCTTGGTTGTTACCACCTCTTAGCTATTCAGAATCACGTTGCAGTGAACAATGGAGTGCAAGTGTCTCGTTGAGAGCCCGATTTTAGTCCTTTTGGGTCAATAACCACAAGTGTGGTTGCTGGATCATACGGTAGTTCTGCTGTTAGTGTTCTGAGGGAGCTCCCGTCCTTGCAAGCTTGGAAACCCTGCTTTCAGCTGCTCTACAAAAGCAGGTAAAAGGGGATCCTGCATCACTTCCAGTCAGTGTTCTTGATGCATTCTGTTGTGCGTTTTCTAGATCAACTGGATGACTCTTCTGGCAGCTATGTTATCAAGGATGACACCAAGCCCCACATTCGAATGTGAGTTTGAACAGACTTAGAACCTGGGCGTCCAACCAAAGTGTGGATATTTTTACCCTCCTTGTGTCCTCCATAGCTCCTTCCTCACAGGGGCTTTAGCTCCACTCTGGGGAGAACTGGTAGATTTCTCTGGGTGTATGTGGGAAGCTTTTCCAATATTCCTTCTATGTGGGCATCCCATAGATGGTCCCATGGGGACATATTCCCAGGAACCTGGGATAATAGGTAAAGTGAGAGAGATAGAAATACAGGGAGATTATAGTCTCCTTTGAGAGAAAGAGAGAGAGAGAGATGTTAGGCTCCTTTGAAAGAGGGAGAGTGTGAGTCTAGGCTTCGTAGGGAGAGAGATAAAGGGTGAGATGCTAGAATCCTTGGACAGAGAGAGAGATATGCTAGGCTTCTTTGAGAGAGAGGGTGTAGAGAGATGCTGGTCTACTTTGAGAGAGAGAGGGGGTAATGGTTGGCTCCTTTGAGAGAGAGAGTGAGAGAGAGAGAGAATCTAGGCTCCTTTGAAAAAAGAGAGATATACAGAGACAGAGAGATGCTATGCTTCGAGAGAGAGAGGGATGCTAGTCTCTTTTGAAAGAGAGAGAGAGTTACATGCTAGTCTCCTTTCACAGAGAGAGAAACAGAGAGAGATGCACAGAGAGAGATGATAGGCTCTTTTGTGTGAGAGAGAGTGGGATAATAGGCCACTCTGAGAGAGAGAGTGGGGGTTGAGAGATTCTAGGTTCCTTAGAGAGTAAGAGAGATATACAGAGACAGAGAGATGCTAGGCTCCTTTGAGAGAGATGCTAGGCTCATTACAGAGAGAGACAGCGGGACAGTGAAGAGAGAGTATCTAGACTAATTTGAGAGAGAGAGAGAAAAGCTTGGCTTATTAGAGAGAGAGAGACAGACAGAGATGCTATGCAACTCTTAGAGAGAGATTCTAGACTACTGTGAGAAAGAGAGAGAGATGCTAGACACCTTTGAGAGAAAGAGATAGATGCTAGGATCATTTGAGAAAGAGAGAGAGATACTAGACTCATTTGAGAGAGAGAGAGGGAGATACATGCTAGACAACTTAGAGAGAGAGATAGACAGAGAGACACTGAGAGATGATAGGCCCCTTTGTGAGAAGGAGAGATAGAAAGACAGGGAGTTGCTAGGCTCCTTTGGGAGAGACAGAGAGAGAGATGATTGGCTTCTTTGAGAGAGAGAGGGAGAGATATTCTAGGCTACTTTGAGAGAAAGAGAGATATACAGTAACAGAGATATGCTAGGCTCCTTCGAGTGAGAGAGACATGCTCGGCTCCTTTGAATGAGAGAGATAAAGGGATACATGCAAGGCTCCGTTGAGAGACACAGAGAGAGAGTGAGGGATGCTAGGCTCCTTGGAGAGAAAGAGAGAAAAAAGATGGAGATTCTAGTCTCCTTTGAGAAAAAGAGAGATAGTTAGACAGAGAGATGGTAAGCTCTTTTGAAAGAGAGAGAGTGTGATGCTAGACTTCTTACTGAGAGTGAGAAAGAGAGAGATGCTAGAATCCTTTGAGAGAGAGAGAGAGAGATGCTAGTCTCCTTTGAAAGAGAGCGAGTGTGATGGTAGGTATCTTATCGAGATGGAGAAAGATAGAGATCCTAGAATCCCTTTAGAGAGAGAGAGAAAGGGATGCTAGTACACTTTGACGGGGAGGGAGGGAGAGGGAGAGACGATTTACTCCTTGGAGAGAGAAAGAGTGAGAAGGTTGACACTGTTGAGAGCGAGAGAGAGAGAGGGAGAGAAATGCTAAGCTGCTTCGAGACAAAGAGAGAGGGAGAGATAGAGATATGCTAGGCTACTTTGAGAGAGAGGGAGGGAGAGATATGCTAGGCTCCTTAGAGAGAGAAAGCGGGATAGATTTGCTAGGCTTCTTTGAGAGAGAGAGAGAGAGCCCGGGAGAGACAGAGAGAGAGATGCTAGGCTCCTTTTAGAGAAAGAAAGATATAGAGAGACAGAGAGACTCCAGGCTACTTTGATAGAGAGAGTGATGCTAGACTCCTTTGAAAGAGAGACAGAGAGAGATACATGCTAGGTTCCGTTGCGAGAGAGAGAGACAGACAGAGAGAGATGAAAGACTCGTTAGAGAGAGGGAGAGAGAGTGAGGGATGCTCGGCGCTTTTGAGAGAAAGAGGGAGATAGAAAGACAGGGAGATTGTAGGCTCCTTTGAGAGAGAGAGAGAGAGAGAGAGAGAGAGATGCAAATCTTCTTGAGAGAGAGGAAGAGAGAGAGATGCTTGGCTAAATTGAGAGAGAGAGATGCTGAGCTCCTTTGAGAGACAGAGAGAGAGAGATGCTACTCTACTTTGAGAGTGAGAGACATAGGGATGCTAGACTCCTTTCAGAGAGAGAGAGTTATATATGCAAGGATTCTTTGAGAGAGGCAGAGTGAGGGAGAGTGATTCTAGTCTCCTTTGAGAGAAAGAGAGAAAGGTAGAAAGAGAGATGCTGGGCAGATTTGAAAGAGAAAGAGTGTGATGCAAGGTCACTTACGGAGACAGAGAAAGTGAGATGCTAATATCCTTTGATATATATATATATATATATATATATATATATGTATATATACTATACTTCTTTGAGAGAGACAGAGAGAGAGGGAGAGAGATGCAATTCTACTTTAAGAGAGAGAGAGAGAGAGGGCTGGTAGGCTCCTTCGAGATAGAGAGAGAGAGATGGTAGGCTTCTTTGAGAGAGAGAGTGAGAGAGAGTGTGTCTAGTCTGCTTTGGGAGGAAGAGAGAAATGTAGACGGATAGATATTAGGCTCCTTTGAAAGACAGACAGTGTGATGCTAGGCTTCTTAGGGAGAGAGAGAAAGAGAGCGATGCTAGAATCCTTTGAGAGAGAGAGATGCTAGGCTTCTTTGAGAGAGAGAGAGTCAGAGTGAGACAGAGAGATAGAGAATCTGGGTTCCTTTGAGAGAGAGAGAGCAATACATGCTGGCTCTTTGAGATAGAGATAAACAGAGAGAGACAGAGAGGATATAGGCACCTTTGAGAGAGACATGCTAGGATTCTTTGAGAGAATTAAGTAAAGAGAAAAAGTATGCAATTATACTGACTTTTATAATTACCTATAGAAGTACATTTACCAGTGTTTTCTGTTTGTTTGGATTCAGATAGCTGTCTCATTTAATTTAATTATTCAGTCTGAAGAAATTCCTGTAGCATTTATATTCCTTGTGTAGGTGTAATTCACATGTCATACAATTCATCCCCTTAAAATACACAATAGAGTGGTGGCTGGTATATTCGCAGAGCTGTGCCACCATTGCTACCATCAATTTTCAGATATTTTCATTATGACACAAGGGAGAACTGTCCCTAGCCGTAGGTAATCACGAATCTACTTTCTGTCCTGTAGGCTCGGCTCTTCTGGACATTTCCTATAAGTGAGAATCATACAATGTGTGAATCTTTGTGTTTTCCTCCAGTTAGCATGAAAACTTAGGGTTTCACCCATGTTGTGTGTATCAGAACTTCATATTTCTCATGGCTGAATAATTCTCTCCCTTTAATGTTCCTTGTAAGACATGTCAGCTAGCAACAAGTTTCCTCAGTTTTTATTTACCTAAGGATGTCTTTTTTCACCTTCATCTGTGAAAGGTAATTTGCTGGATATAAGATTCTTGTTTGAGTTTTTACTTCCAGCAATGAGAACATGTTGTCCCCACTGCCTTCCAACTGCTATCATGTCTGATGAGAAGTCAGCTGTTAAGCTTACTGGAGTGTACATGTATATCACTTTATTTTTCTCTTTTTGCCTATAAGATCTTTATCTTTGGCTTTCGGTATTTTGCCTATGATGTGCCCGGATGGAGTGCTCTTTGTGTGTATGCTACTTGGAATTTATAGAGTTTCTTGGATGTATGTATTGCTTTTTGGTCACATTTTGGGAATTTTCTGCCATTAAATACTTTAAATATTTTTCTGTTCCTTTCTCCAATCCTGCTTGTATTCGCAATGCACGTGTGGCTGCACTTATTGATGCCCCACATTTCTCTGTGGCTCTTCGTTTTGCTTCACTCATTAATTTTTCTCTCTGTTCTGCAAAATCCATAGTCTCCATGGATCTCGCTTTAAGTTGGCTGCTGGTTACTTCTGCCAGCTCAAATCTACATTTTGGTTATGGTTCTTAACTCCAAGATTTCCATTTGGTTCTAAAAAATTACAATTTCTACCTCTCAATAGTATTCTCTCTTTGATGAGCTTTTTTCACTGTACCTTCCTTTAGCTCTTTATGTATGAGAGCTGTGAGGAAAGGTACCCACTTTGTCCCTGCCTGCACCTCCCAGGAGTAGAGCACTCCAAGTAGAGCTTCTGATACACAGTGCATGGGTTTGGTAGGTAAGGTTACAAGTCATGCCTCAGATGCCACAAACTCACTATTCTTACCGACAAATACTCAGTTGTCCTGAATGAATATTTCTTAAAATGCTGTATACCTTTAGGATAACTTCTAGAGACTATAACGGCCTTAAAAATAATTTTTACCTATTACTTTGTTGATTTACAATTTGTCTTTCTAGAAGTCCCAGTCCTCTTCCACATGATTTTTAAACAATATTTGTTGTGGCTAGAAGAGTTAACATAAGACCTACCGTCTACCAGATGTTTTTTTTAGTGTTTAATGTAGTATTGTTGGCAGTGCCGTACAGCAGATCTCCAGAGTTTATTCATCTTCCTTAACTGAGACTTTACACTCCTTGTTTAGTAAATCCACAATTCCCATGACCCTAACCCTGGCCAACACCATTCCACCATTTGGTTATATGAATTTGACTACTTTAGATACTACATGTTAAGTGTATTCATGCAGTATTTCTCTTTCTGTGACTGGCTTGTTTCATTTAATGTTCTCAAGGGGTTCATCCATGTTGTTGCATATTGCAAAATTTCCTTTTCTCAAGGATAAATTGGATTCCATTGTATGTATAAACCACATATTCTTTCCCCATTCATATGTCGATGGGCATCTTGGTTGTTACCACCTCTTAGCTATTCAGAATCACGTTGCAGTGAACAATGGAGTGCAAGTGTCTCGTTGAGAGCCCGATTTTAGTCCTTTTGGGTCAATAACCACAAGTGTGGTTGCTGGATCATACGGTAGTTCTGCTGTTAGTGTTCTGAGGGAGCTCCCGTCCTTGCAAGCTTGGAAACCCTGCTTTCAGCTGCTCTACAAAAGCAGGTAAAAGGGGATCCTGCATCACTTCCAGTCAGTGTTCTTGATGCATTCTGTTGTGCGTTTTCTAGATCAACTGGATGACTCTTCTGGCAGCTATGTTATCAAGGATGACACCAAGCCCCACATTCGAATGTGAGTTTGAACAGACTTAGAACCTGGGCGTCCAACCAAAGTGTGGATATTTTTACCCTCCTTGTGTCCTCCATAGCTCCTTCCTCACAGGGGCTTTAGCTCCACTCTGGGGAGAACTGGTAGATTTCTCTGGGTGTATGTGGGAAGCTTTTCCAATATTCCTTCTATGTGGGCATCCCATAGATGGTCCCATGGGGACATATTCCCAGGAACCTGGGATAATAGGTAAAGTGAGAGAGATAGAAATACAGGGAGATTATAGTCTCCTTTGAGAGAAAGAGAGAGAGAGAGATGTTAGGCTCCTTTGAAAGAGGGAGAGTGTGAGTCTAGGCTTCGTAGGGAGAGAGATAAAGGGTGAGATGCTAGAATCCTTGGACAGAGAGAGAGATATGCTAGGCTTCTTTGAGAGAGAGGGTGTAGAGAGATGCTGGTCTACTTTGAGAGAGAGAGGGGGTAATGGTTGGCTCCTTTGAGAGAGAGAGTGAGAGAGAGAGAGAATCTAGGCTCCTTTGAAAAAAGAGAGATATACAGAGACAGAGAGATGCTATGCTTCGAGAGAGAGAGGGATGCTAGTCTCTTTTGAAAGAGAGAGAGAGTTACATGCTAGTCTCCTTTCACAGAGAGAGAAACAGAGAGAGATGCACAGAGAGAGATGATAGGCTCTTTTGTGTGAGAGAGAGAGGGATAATAGGCCACTCTGAGAGAGAGAGTGGGGGGTTGAGAGATTCTAGGTTCCTTAGAGAGTAAGAGAGATATACAGAGACAGAGAGATGCTAGGCTCCTTTGAGAGAGATGCTAGGCTCATTACAGAGAGAGACAGCGGGACAGTGAAGAGAGAGTATCTAGACTAATTTGAGAGAGAGAGAGAAAAGCTTGGCTTATTAGAGAGAGAGAGACAGACAGAGATGCTATGCAACTCTTAGAGAGAGATTCTAGACTACTGTGAGAAAGAGAGAGAGATGCTAGACACCTTTGAGAGAAAGAGATAGATGCTAGGATCATTTGAGAAAGAGAGAGAGATACTAGACTCATTTGAGAGAGAGAGAGGGAGATACATGCTAGACAACTTAGAGAGAGAGATAGACAGAGAGACACTGAGAGATGATAGGCCCCTTTGTGAGAAGGAGAGATAGAAAGACAGGGAGTTGCTAGGCTCCTTTGGGAGAGACAGAGAGAGAGATGATTGGCTTCTTTGAGAGAGAGAGGGAGAGATATTCTAGGCTACTTTGAGAGAAAGAGAGATATACAGTAACAGAGATATGCTAGGCTCCTTCGAGTGAGAGAGACATGCTCGGCTCCTTTGAATGAGAGAGATAAAGGGATACATGCAAGGCTCCGTTGAGAGACACAGAGAGAGAGTGAGGGATGCTAGGCTCCTTGGAGAGAAAGAGAGAAAAAAGATGGAGATTCTAGTCTCCTTTGAGAAAAAGAGAGATAGTTAGACAGAGAGATGGTAAGCTCTTTTGAAAGAGAGAGAGTGTGATGCTAGACTTCTTACTGAGAGTGAGAAAGAGAGAGATGCTAGAATCCTTTGAGAGAGAGAGAGAGAGATGCTAGTCTCCTTTGAAAGAGAGCGAGTGTGATGGTAGGTATCTTATCGAGATGGAGAAAGATAGAGATCCTAGAATCCCTTTAGAGAGAGAGAGAAAGGGATGCTAGTACACTTTGACGGGGAGGGAGGGAGAGGGAGAGACGATTTACTCCTTGGAGAGAGAAAGAGTGAGAAGGTTGACACTGTTGAGAGCGAGAGAGAGAGAGGGAGAGAAATGCTAAGCTGCTTCGACACAAAGAGAGAGGGAGAGATAGAGATATGCTAGGCTACTTTGAGAGAGAGGGAGGGAGAGATATGCTAGGCTCCTTAGAGAGAGAAAGCGGGATAGATTTGCTAGGCTTCTTTGAGAGAGAGAGAGAGAGCCCGGGAGAGACAGAGAGAGAGATGCTAGGCTCCTTTTAGAGAAAGAAAGATATAGAGAGACAGAGAGACTCCAGGCTACTTTGATAGAGAGAGTGATGCTAGACTCCTTTGAAAGAGAGACAGAGAGAGATACATGCTAGGTTCCGTTGCGAGAGAGAGAGACAGACAGAGAGAGATGAAAGACTCGTTAGAGAGAGGGAGAGAGAGTGAGGGATGCTCGGCGCTTTTGAGAGAAAGAGGGAGATAGAAAGACAGGGAGATTGTAGGCTCCTTTGAGAGAGAGAGAGAGAGAGAGAGAGAGAGAGAGAGCGAGAGAGAGAGAGAGAGATATGCAAATCTTCTTGAGAGAGAGGAAGAGAGAGAGATGCTTGGCTAAATTGAGAGAGAGAGATGCTGAGCTCCTTTGAGAGACAGAGAGAGAGAGATGCTACTCTACTTTGAGAGTGAGAGACATAGGGATGCTGGACTCCTTTCAGAGAAAGAGAGTTATATATGCAAGGATTCTTTGAGAGAGGCAGAGTGAGGGAGAGTGATTCTAGTCTCCTTTGAGAGAAAGAGAGAAAGGTAGAAAGAGAGATGCTGGGCAGATTTGAAAGAGAAAGAGTGTGATGCAAGGTCACTTACGGAGACAGAGAAAGTGAGATGCTAATATCCTTTGATATATATATATATATATATATATATATATATATATGTATATATACTATACTTCTTTGAGAGAGACAGAGAGAGAGGGAGAGAGATGCTATTCTACTTTAAGAGAGAGAGAGAGAGAGGGCTGGTAGGCTCCTTTGAGATAGAGATAGAGAGAGATGGTAGGCTTCTTTGAGAGAGAGAGTGAGAGAGAGAGTGTCTAGTCTGCTTTGGGAGGAAGAGAGAAATGTAGACGGATAGATATTAGGCTCCTTTGAAAGACAGACAGTGTGATGCTAGGCTTCTTAGGGAGAGAGAGAAAGAGAGCGATGCTAGAATCCTTTGAGAGAGAGAGATTCTATGCTTCTTTGAGAGAGAGAGAGTCAGAGTGAGACAGAGAGATAGAGATTCTAAGTTCCTTTGAGAGAGTGAGAGCAATACACGCTGGCTCCTTGAGAGAGAGATAAACAGAGAGACAGAGAGAGAGGGAGAGAGAAGATAGGCTCCTTAGAGAGAGAGAGAGGTTGAGGGATGCTAGGCTCCTTTGAGAGAAATAGAGAGAGATAGAAAGACTGAGATTCTAGTCTATTTGAGAGAAAGAGGGAGAGATAGAGAGATGTTATGCTCCTTTGAAAGAGGGAGAGTGTGGTGCTAGGCTTCTTAGGGAGAGAGAGAATTTGAGAGATGCTAGAATCTTAGAGAGAGAGAGAGAGAGAGAGAGAGAGAGAGAGAGATGCTAGGCTTCTCTGAGAGAGAGACAGAGTGAGACAGAGAGATAGAGATTCTGGGTTCCTTTGAGAGAGAGAGAGCAATACATGCTGGCTCTTTGAGAGAGAGATAAACAGAGAGAGACAGAGAGGATATAGGCTCCTTTGAGAGAGACATGCTAGGATTCTTTGAGAGAATTAAGTAAAGAGAAAAAGTATGCAATTATACTGACTTTTATAATTACCTATAGAAGTACATTTCCCAGTGTTTTCTGTTTGTTTGGATTCAGATAGCTGTCTCATTTAATTTAATTATTCAGTCTGAAGAAATTCCTGTAGCATTTATATTCCTTGTGTAGGTGTAATTCACATGTCATACAATTCATCCCCTTAAAATACACAATAGAGTGGTGGCTGGTATATTCGCAGAGCTGTGCCACCATTGCTACCATCAATTTTCAGATATTTTCATTATGACACAAGGGAGAACTGTCCCTAGCCGTAGGTAATCACGAATCTACTTTCTGTCCTGTAGGCTCGGCTCTTCTGGACATTTCCTATAAGTGAGAATCATACAATGTGTGAATCTTTGTGTTTTCCTCCAGTTAGCATGAAAACTTAGGGTTTCACCCATGTTGTGTGTATCAGAACTTCATATTTCTCATGGCTGAATAATTCTCTCCCTTTAATGTTCCTTGTAAGACATGTCAGCTAGCAACAAGTTTCCTCAGTTTTTATTTACCTAAGGATGTCTTTTTTCACCTTCATCTGTGAAAGGTAATTTGCTGGATATAAGATTCTTGTTTGAGTTTTTACTTCCAGCAATGAGAACATGTTGTCCCCACTGCCTTCCAACTGCTATCATGTCTGATGAGAAGTCAGCTGTTAAGCTTACTGGAGTGTACATGTATATCACTTTATTTTTCTCTTTTTGCCTATAAGATCTTTATCTTTGGCTTTCGGTATTTTGCCTATGATGTGCCCAGATGGAGTGCTCTTTGTGTGTATGCTACTTGGAATTTATAGAGTTTCTTGGATGTATGTATTGCTTTTTGGTCACATTTTGGGAATTTTCTGCCATTAAATACTTTAAATATTTTTCTGTTCCTTTCTCCAATCCTGCTTGTATTCGCAATGCACGTGTGGCTGCACTTATTGATGCCCCACATTTCTCTGTGGCTCTTCGTTTTGCTTCACTCATTAATTTTTCTCTCTGTTCTGCAAAATCCATAGTCTCCATGGATCTCGCTTTAAGTTGGCTGCTGGTTACTTCTGCCAGCTCAAATCTACATTTTGGTTATGGTTCTTAACTCCAAGATTTCCATTTGGTTCTAAAAAAATACAATTTCTACCTCTCAATAGTATTCTCTCTTTGATGAGATTTTTTCACTGTACCTTCCTTTAGCTCTTTACGAATGAGAGCTGTGAGGAAAGGTACCCACTTTGTCCCTGCCTGCACCTCCCAGGAGTAGAGCACTCCAAGTAGAGCTTCTGATACACAGTGCATGGGTTTGGTAAGTAAGGTTACAAGTCATGCCTCAGATGCCACAAACTCACTATTCTTACCGACAAATACTCAGTTGTCCTGAATGAATATTTCTTAAAATGCTGTATACCTTTAGGATAACTTCTAGAGACTATAACGGCCTTAAAAATAATTTTTACCTATTATTTTGTTGATTTACAATTTGTCTTTCTAGAAGTCCCAGTCCTCTTCCACATGATTTTTAAACAATATTTGTTGTGGCTAGAAGAGTTAACATAAGACCTACCGTCTACCAGATGTTTTTTTTAGTGTTTAATGTAGTATTGTTGGCAGTGCCGTACAGCAGATCTCCAGAGTTTATTCATCTTCCTTAACTGAGACTTTACACTCCTTGTTTAGTAAATCCGCAATTCCCATGACCCTAACCCTGGCCAACACCATTCCACCATTTGGTTATATGAATTTGACTACTTTAGATACTACATGTTAAGTGTATTCATGCAGTATTTCTCTTTCTGTGACTGGCTTGTTTCATTTAATGTTCTCAAGGGTTTCATCCATGTTGTTGCATATTGCAAAATTTCCTTTTCTCAAGGATAAATTGGATTCCATTGTATGTATAAACCACATATTCTTTCCCCATTCATATGTCGATGGGCATCTTGGTTGTTACCACCTCTTAGCTATTCAGAATCACGTTGCAGTGAACAATGGAGTGCAGGTGTCTCGTTGAGATTCCGATTTTAGTCCTTTTGGGTCAATAACCACAAGTGTGGTTGCTGGATCATACGGTAGTTCTGCTGTTAGTGTTCTGAGGGAGCTCCCGTCCTTGCAAGCTTGGAAACCCTGCTTTCAGCTGCTCTACAAAAGCAGGTAAAAGGGGATCCTGCATCACTTCCAGTCAGTGTTCTTGATGCTTTCTGTTGTGCGTTTTCTAGTTCAACTGGATGACTCTTCTGGCAGCTATGTTATCAAGGATGACACCAAGCCCCACATTCGAATGTGAGTTTGAACAGACTTAGAACCTGGGCGTCCAACCAAAGTGTGGATATTTTTACCCTCCTTGTGTTCCCCCATAGCTCCTTCCTCACAGGGGCTTTAGCTCCACTCTGGGGAGAACTGGTAGATTTCTCTGGGTGTATGTGGGAAGCTTTTCCAATATTCCTTCTATGTGGACATCCCATAGATGGTCCCATGGGGACATATTCCCAGGAACCTGGGATAATAGGTAAAGTGAGAGAGATAGAAATACAGGGAGATTATAGTCTCCTTTTAGAGAAAGAGAGAGAGAGAGATGTTAGGCTCCTTTGAAAGAGGGAGAGTGTGAGTCTAGGCTTCGTAGAGAGAGAGATAAAGGGTGAGATGCTAGAATCCTTGGACAGAGAGAGAGATATGCTCGGCTTCTTTGAGAGAGAGAGGGGGGCGAGAGATGCTGGTCTACTTTGAGAGAGAGAGGGGGTAATGGTTGGCTCCTTTGAGAGAGAGAGTGAGAGAGAGAGAGAATCTAGGCTCCTTTGAAAAAAGAGAGATATACAGAGACAGAGAGATGCTATGCTTCGAGAGAGAGAGGGATGCTAGTCTCTTTTGAAAGAGAAAGAGAGTTACATGCTAGTCTCCTTTCACAGAGAGAGAAACAGAGAGAGATGCACAGAGAGAGATGATAGGCTCTTTTGTGAGAGAGAGAGAGGGATAATAGGCCACTCTGAGAGAGAGAGAGGGGGGTTGAGAGATTCTAGGTTCCTTAGAGAGTAAGAGAGATATACAGAGACAGAGAGATGCTAGGCTCCTTTGAGAGAGATGCTAGGCTCATTACAGAGAGAGACAGCGGGACAGTGAAGAGAGAGTATCTAGACTAATTTGAGAGAGAGAGAGAAAAGCTTGGCTTATTAGAGAGAGAGAGACAGACAGAGATGCTATGCAACTCTTAGAGAGAGATTCTAGACTACTGTGAGAAAGAGACAGAGATGCTAGACACCTTTGAGAGAAAGAGATAGATGCTAGGATCATTTGAGAAAGAGAGAGAGATACTAGACTCATTTGAGAGAGAGAGAGGGAGATACATGCTAGACAACTTAGAGAGAGAGATAGACAGAGAGACACTGAGAGATGATAGGCCCCTTTGTGAGAAGGAGAGATAGAAAGACAGGGAGTTGCTAGGCTCCTTTGGGAGAGACAGAGAGAGAGATGATTGGCTTCTTTGAGAGAGAGAGGGAGAGATATTCTAGGCTACTTTGAGAGAAAGAGAGATATACAGTAACAGAGATATGCTAGGCTCCTTCGAGTGAGAGAGGCATGCTCGGCTCCTTTGAATGAGAGAGATAAAGGGATACATGCAAGGCTCCGTTGAGAGACACAGAGAGAGAGTGAGGGATGCTAGGCTCCTTGGAGAGAAAGAGAGAAAAAAGATGGAGATTCTAGTCTCCTTTGAGAAAAAGAGAGATAGTTAGACAGAGAGATGGTAAGCTCTTTTGAAAGAGAGAGAGTGTGATGCTAGACTTCTTACTGAGAGTGAGAAAGAGAGAGATGCTAGAATCCTTTGAGAGAGAGAGAGAGAGATGCTAGTCTCCTTTGAAAGAGAGCGAGTGTGATGGTAGGTATCTTATCGAGATGTAGAAAGATAGAGATCCTAGAATCCCTTTAGAGAGAGTGAGAAAGGGATGCTAGTACACTTTGACGGGGAGGGAGGGAGAGGGAGAGACGATTTACTCCTTGGAGAGAGAAAGAGTGAGAAGGTTGACACTGTTGAGAGCGAGAGAGAGAGAGGGAGAGAAATGCTAAGCTGCTTCGAGACAAAGAGAGAGGGAGAGATAGAGATATGCTAGGCTACTTTGAGAGAGAGGGAGGGAGAGATATGCTAGGCTCCTTAGAGAGAGAAAGCGGGATAGATTTGCTAGGCTTCTTTGAGAGAGAGAGAGAGAGCCCAGGAGAGACAGAGAGAGAGATGCTAGGCTCCTTTTAGAGAAAGAAAGATATAGAGAGACAGAGAGACTCCAGGCTACTTTGATAGAGAGAGTGATGCTAGACTCCTTTGAAAGAGAGACAGAGAGAGATACATGCTAGGTTCCGTTGCGAGAGAGAGAGACAGACAGAGAGAGATGAAAGACTCGTTAGAGAGAGGGAGAGAGAGTGAGGGATGCTCGGCGCTTTTGAGAGAAAGAGGGAGATAGAAAGACAGGGAGATTGTAGGCTCCTTTGAGAGAGAGAGAGAGAGAGAGAGAGAGAGAGAGAGAGAGATGCAAATCTTCTTGAGAGAGAGGAAGAGAGAGAGATGCTTGGCTAAATTGAGAGAGAGAGATGCTGAGCTCCTTTGAGAGACAGAGAGAGAGAGATGCTACTCTACTTTGAGAGTGAGAGACATAGGGATGCTAGACTCCTTTCAGAGAGAGAGAGTTATATATGCAAGGATTCTTTGAGAGAGGCAGAGTGAGGGAGAGTGATTCTAGTCTCCTTTGAGAGAAAGAGAGAAAGGTAGAAAGAGAGATGCTGGGCAGATTTGAAAGAGAAAGAGTGTGATGCAAGGTCACTTACGGAGACAGAGAAAGTGAGATGCTAATATCCTTTGATATATATATATATATATATATATATATATATATATGTATATATACTATACTTCTTTGAGAGAGACAGAGAGAGAGGGAGAGAGATGCAATTCTACTTTAAGAGAGAGAGAGAGAGAGGGCTGGTAGGCTCCTTCGAGATAGAGAGAGAGAGATGGTAGGCTTCTTTGAGAGAGAGAGTGAGAGAGAGTGTGTCTAGTCTGCTTTGGGAGGAAGAGAGAAATGTAGACGGATAGATATTAGGCTCCTTTGAAAGACAGACAGTGTGATGCTAGGCTTCTTAGGGAGAGAGAGAAAGAGAGCGATGCTAGAATCCTTTGAGAGAGAGAGATGCTAGGCTTCTTTGAGAGAGAGAGAGTCAGAGTGAGACAGAGAGATAGAGAATCTGGGTTCCTTTGAGAGAGAGAGAGCAATACATGCTGGCTCTTTGAGATAGAGATAAACAGAGAGAGACAGAGAGGATATAGGCTCCTTTGAGAGAGACATGCTAGGATTCTTTGAGAGAATTAAGTAAAGAGAAAAAGTATGCAATTATACTGACTTTTATAATTACCTATAGAAGTACATTTACCAGTGTTTTCTGTTTGTTTGGATTCAGATAGCTGTCTCATTTAATTTAATTATTCAGTCTGAAGAAATTCCTGTAGCATTTATATTCCTTGTGTAGGTGTAATTCACATGTCATACAATTCATCCCCTTAAAATACACAATAGAGTGGTGGCTGGTATATTCGCAGAGCTGTGCCACCATTGCTACCATCAATTTTCAGATATTTTCATTATGACACAAGGGAGAACTGTCCCTAGCCGTAGGTAATCACGAATCTACTTTCTGTCCTGTAGGCTCGGCTCTTCTGGACATTTCCTATAAGTGAGAATCATACAATGTGTGAATCTTTGTGTTTTCCTCCAGTTAGCATGAAAACTTAGGGTTTCACCCATGTTGTGTGTATCAGAACTTCATATTTCTCATGGCTGAATAATTCTCTCCCTTTAATGTTCCTTGTAAGACATGTCAGCTAGCAACAAGTTTCCTCAGTTTTTATTTACCTAAGGATGTCTTTTTTCACCTTCATCTGTGAAAGGTAATTTGCTGGATATAAGATTCTTGTTTGAGTTTTTACTTCCAGCAATGAGAACATGTTGTCCCCACTGCCTTCCAACTGCTATCATGTCTGATGAGAAGTCAGCTGTTAAGCTTACTGGAGTGTACATGTATATCACTTTATTTTTCTCTTTTTGCCTATAAGATCTTTATCTTTGGCTTTCGGTATTTTGCCTATGATGTGCCCGGATGGAGTGCTCTTTGTGTGTATGCTACTTGGAATTTATAGAGTTTCTTGGATGTATGTATTGCTTTTTGGTCACATTTTGGGAATTTTCTGCCATTAAATACTTTAAATATTTTTCTGTTCCTTTCTCCAATCCTGCTTGTATTCGCAATGCACGTGTGGCTGCACTTATTGATGCCCCACATTTCTCTGTGGCTCTTCGTTTTGCTTCACTCATTAATTTTTCTCTCTGTTCTGCAAAATCCATAGTCTCCATGGATCTCGCTTTAAGTTGGCTGCTGGTTACTTCTGCCAGCTCAAATCTACATTTTGGTTATGGTTCTTAACTCCAAGATTTCCATTTGGTTCTAAAAAATTACAATTTCTACCTCTCAATAGTATTCTCTCTTTGATGAGCTTTTTTCACTGTACCTTCCTTTAGCTCTTTATGTATGAGAGCTGTGAGGAAAGGTACCCACTTTGTCCCTGCCTGCACCTCCCAGGAGTAGAGCACTCCAAGTAGAGCTTCTGATACACAGTGCATGGGTTTGGTAGGTAAGGTTACAAGTCATGCCTCAGATGCCACAAACTCACTATTCTTACCGACAAATACTCAGTTGTCCTGAATGAATATTTCTTAAAATGCTGTATACCTTTAGGATAACTTCTAGAGACTATAACGGCCTTAAAAATAATTTTTACCTATTACTTTGTTGATTTACAATTTGTCTTTCTAGAAGTCCCAGTCCTCTTCCACATGATTTTTAAACAATATTTGTTGTGGCTAGAAGAGTTAACATAAGACCTACCGTCTACCAGATGTTTTTTTTAGTGTTTAATGTAGTATTGTTGGCAGTGCCGTACAGCAGATCTCCAGAGTTTATTCATCTTCCTTAACTGAGACTTTACACTCCTTGTTTAGTAAATCCACAATTCCCATGACCCTAACCCTGGCCAACACCATTCCACCATTTGGTTATATGAATTTGACTACTTTAGATACTACATGTTAAGTGTATTCATGCAGTATTTCTCTTTCTGTGACTGGCTTGTTTCATTTAATGTTCTCAAGGGGTTCATCCATGTTGTTGCATATTGCAAAATTTCCTTTTCTCAAGGATAAATTGGATTCCATTGTATGTATAAACCACATATTCTTTCCCCATTCATATGTCGATGGGCATCTTGGTTGTTACCACCTCTTAGCTATTCAGAATCACGTTGCAGTGAACAATGGAGTGCAAGTGTCTCGTTGAGAGCCCGATTTTAGTCCTTTTGGGTCAATAACCACAAGTGTGGTTGCTGGATCATACGGTAGTTCTGCTGTTAGTGTTCTGAGGGAGCTCCCGTCCTTGCAAGCTTGGAAACCCTGCTTTCAGCTGCTCTACAAAAGCAGGTAAAAGGGGATCCTGCATCACTTCCAGTCAGTGTTCTTGATGCATTCTGTTGTGCGTTTTCTAGATCAACTGGATGACTCTTCTGGCAGCTATGTTATCAAGGATGACACCAAGCCCCACATTCGAATGTGAGTTTGAACAGACTTAGAACCTGGGCGTCCAACCAAAGTGTGGATATTTTTACCCTCCTTGTGTCCT